>NW_007726246.1:354539-397366 GCF_000696425.1 Galeopterus variegatus
TGGCAGCCCGGCTCTGCTCGCAAACCTCGCGTCCTCCTGCCTGAGCGCGCGGAGCCGGGTGAGGGCGGCCGCGGCCCCTGCGCGCTGGAGGATTTGGAGGCTCAGAGCCACCTGGTACATTTTGAGAAGTTTAACAAACCGGACTGGGCTGCCTCGGAGGCTGGGCTTTGCTCTGATTCATTTACGGAAAAGTTAGCGGGGCAAGTCTTGTAAAATTGAGGGTATGTGTGGCGGGGACTGTCTAAGCGCACATCGTGATCCGGCGGAGCATCCACGTTTTCCAGTGCTCCCCCTCTCCAGCTCTCGGGCCAGGGGAGCAAGGCGTGCGTGTGCGCGCGCGCGTGTGTCGCTGTGTCTGCGTGTGTGCTCGCGAGCGCGTGTGTGTCCGGGGAGGGGGACATCCCGACCTTTCCTAGACCCTAGCACGTCCCGGCTGCAGCCTGGGAGGAAACTGCGCCGGCCTCTGGGTTTTTCCTCTTGTGGGCGAGGCGAGGCGCGGCCGGCTGAGAACTCGCGCCGGCCTCCTCCGAACTGGGGCGACGAGCTGGGGGAGCCAGCGCGGGAAGGGAGACCCCAGGCTCCCGCCCTCGGCGCGGAACGAGCAGCGATGCTTGATGCCGGGCCTGGTCCTGCGGTCGCTGGCGCTGCCGGGTGCGAGGACTCGAGGGCGCGATCTACCCTCGAAATCCCCAGGCCTTTGGGGCGGGTACAGGTGGGGGAAGGGGCAGATTCTCGGTTTGGGTCTTTATGAGGTGCTTCAGTGCTTGAGAGGGACTGGGCCCTTCTTATTGTCCCACAGCCCTCTGAATGGGCTCTGCCCCTGTCCCTTCCCCAGAGCGTTCTTCCAGACGAGGCTCAGAGAGCCGGGAAAGGGGGAGTCCCCCATCAGTATGCCCCCCCCCCCACTCCCTGCAGCCCAATGTGGGCTAGGGCGCGACCGCAGGCTAGCAAGCGCCCCCAGACCAGGCCTTCACTTCTCTTTGGTGAACCAAAAGGTGGGTGGGGAGCGCGCACCTTCGGGGAGTTCCTGAGGCTTCCCGCTTTGACCAACCATGCGCAGCGCTGGGAAGACACTTACTGCGGAGGTCTGAGCCCATGGGAGGTGCCTAAGAGAGAAGAGAGGCGCACGTAGTCAGACTTCTGAGGCTGCCCTGGGGACGCTGGCACACATCCAGCCTCGTCGAGTAGGCAGAAGCGAGGACCCCATCCTCCAAGGCCCGACTGGATACATCCCCCACCCTTGAGGTAGCTTCAGGAAAGCTCCTTCCACAAATACATGCTTCCCTCTGCGGCCCTCAGTGTCCCTCACTCAACCGTACCCCACTTTCCCTCTGCTTCCGTCCATTTATCTACAGGCCTCCTGCAGACTTGCCACTTTTATGCTTCTGCCCAGGGGTTAGGGAGCCTCTCAAAGGCTCTAAAGACAAGAAGGCCTGGAGTTTTCCCTGAAGTCCAGAACTTCTTTCCCTTCCCTAGGCCAGGTGGGTCCCTAGAGCATTTTAACCTTCCTTTGATGAGAATCAGCTATCAGCTACTTGATTTGGCCTAAGAACTTTCTCCCCTCCTTCCCCGCCTCAATCTATAACCAGCTTCCCTGCCTGATGTTATCTGGAGGTTTTCCTGTTCCTTTCAAATGCCTTTTTCAGATCGCAAAATTTGAGGTGCTCCAGTTACTGTTTATCAACCAAGCCCTGGTTTCTGCTTTTGGTGAGACCATGTGTCAGTTGGGTGTTAAGGAGGGGACCAGGTCTCCTAAATCAGTAAGAAGTGGTTCTTTTTTTGGGGGGGGGGAGGGGGTGGATACCTTAAACCGTAGATAATCTTACTTGCCCAACAACATAAGAGCAACAACAGACTCCCTTGTATTTGTGGATCTGTTTCTTGGCATTTAACCTATGGATGCTTGGAGGCATCTTTATTAGCATGTATCTGACTTTGGATAGCCACTCAATAATGACATTCCTAATCATTTATTGAATACCATTTAAGCTAGTTCAGCAACAGACACTAACTTAGCCTAAATGGCAGTTTTCTGGCAGCTTGTTCAACTAATGAACAGGCAAAAAGTGAGAGATACAATTACTTTTAATACTTAGCTCCTGAATATGATAATTAGAGTCATCACCTAAAGGACACACAGATCACACTAAATGTAGATGGTATGTCCTGGGTTACTTTCGGAAAAGCATTTTCCTTTCGGTTGTGCTCTTGTATTTGATGTACAAAATATGTCAGAGAAATACAGAAGAAACAAGCACAGTCTGTAGATACTGAGTAACAGAATCATGGGCTTTATAGTTTATCCTACCTTTTCTTACTGTTTCAATAACAGAAGCAACAACAAGAACAACAATAGAAGTAGCAAAGGCCTGGGTGTGGGCCAGCCCGTGGCTCACTCGGGAGAGTGTGGTGCTGATAACACCAAGGCCACGGGTTCAGATCCCATATAGGGATGGCCGGTTGCTCACTGGGTGAGCGTGGTGCTGACAAAGGCCTGGGTGAAGGCTTTTTCTAACAATGAGACATTCTGTAGACACAAGATATTCAGCAAGGAGTTGTCATCTCAAGTAAGCCTTTCTCTATGCTAAACAATTGGAGGAAAACCAACCAATCCCTTTATCATTAAGAAATATTTTTAAATGTCCTGGTAGTTGGCACTGGGTAATCATCTCTGGAGTCCTAATGAAGACATTTTAATAAAAGCAAAAAACACCTTACATTAGACCATATACTCTTAAATCTGATTGTACACTTGGATCAATTTGGTCTAGTAACCACGGCAAACATCTTACTTTAGACCATATAGTCTTAAATCTGATTGTACATTTGGATCAAATTGATCTGTACAATCAGATTTAAGACTATATAGTCAAATTTATCCACCTCATTTATCTACATTTGTCTATTTTTCATGTGCAAAATTTTCCACCAAAGTCTCTGATTCATCTAAAGATGTATGATTAACAATTATCCAGAGCATAAGAATTTTTTAAAAAGTTGACTGTAATATGAACTCACATTCATTCATTTATTCATTCAACAAGTGTATTTGGGGGCCTAGTATATATATGCAATTTTCAGGAATTGATCATGTCTCGAGACTCATTCTCAGGACTCAGAACTGAGTTATTTTTTTTTCTCATTTCACAGAAGCAGATAGTTATAATAAATATTTGATCTAAAAGTTTACATCAGCCACTCTCTTCTGGACACAAATTAATCCTGGAGAGATTTGTCAGTTGCTTGGAGTTGTAAGCACTTGTGTTTATCATCCACAGCAGTGTTCCTAGGGAAAGCTGTAGGAGTCGTTTGTATGAACTGACAGAACTATATGACTCTTTATGTCCAAATTTGATTTGTTTCTAAAAAATAAAATCAGAAGACAACTGAGTGTATGATTTTTTGTGAGTTTAGATAGATTATGTGCTCTTCAGTAGATAATTTTTTGGTAGGAATAAAAACAAACTTCAGATTTAACTATATTCTTTTAGCCAGTATCTAAATGATACAGATACTATATGTGTGCATACTGTCATTGCATTCTTATTTCTATTTTTTCTAATGCAAAAAATGTATTCAAAATAAATATAAATATGATTTACTTTTTAAAGCCCCCTTTCTGGGCTACAAACAATTATTGTTTATTTATTTGTTTGTTTGGGGCCATTTTAGCTTCAGCTCCTTGCCAGTTCTGGAAATTGATGGGTTAAATTTACTTCCCTTAGAATTTAGGTTTTCCCAAGTAACAACTTACACTCAAATACAGTCTTTCTTAACAAGATTCTCTCCCCCCAACTTTTTAAATTTTTTCCCCATCTCTGAAACGTTGTCATGATTTTTTCCAAAGGTCATTGATGAAGTTATTGAATGTGGTGATCAAATGACAGATTAGAAGTGAGTCCCCATAGAGGTGGCTGATGAACTCTGGCAGGAAGAATTAAATGCTACCTTTTATAAAGCAGTCTTACTGATCTATCTCTTTTTGGACACACTAATCTTTGAGCCATGTCCTCCTCAATAGATATTTTATCTTTTAGGTATAATTTGTGGGTCATGGCACTCATGTATAGCCTATGGTCTATAGAGAGGGCATATTGATTAATGCTCTTTATGCAAATTATTCAGAAGGTTGAGGGTTTTTTTCCTCTAAAAACATTCAAAAACTCATTCTTTACTTTTCAAAGTTGTTCTTTTTAATTTTTTTCACAGCTAAGAGGATATGAGAGCCCCTTTGTTCTGGAGCTGCTGATTCTGGTGTTCAAGGTGTTTATTTGTTCCAGGGACTGAACTTATGATTTTAAAGTGCCATAAATTCTTCAAACTAAGCTCCTACAGTCCTTATACCACCTTACCAGCTTAGATTGTGTGATCTCAGGAATGAAAAAAAAAGTTTCCATGAGATTAGGTAGCTATTCATATTATAAATATGAATTTATTAAATTTAACTGGCAAAGAGATCTATTGCAAACAAAGAAGGTAAAAACACAGGCTTAAAATATTCAGGACTGAAAATAGAACATTTAATTTCTGATTCTCTCTGCAGGTGGGGTATGAAATAAAATGCTGTCATTGCTGATGCCAGACTGCTTGCCTATTTTTACACTTCCATAAGGAGTGTGGGCAATGAAAAGGGATACTTATTGAAGTATAACTGGGCTTATGTAAAAATCCACTAGGCTTAAGGAGGGCAGTATTTGCCTTATGAAAGAGAGTGGGTTTCTTGGTGCCCAAAAGGTGTATGAGAAAGATGGTGAAATGAAAAGGAGATGATAATTCAGACACTCTATCACAGCCCTACCCTGTGACAGACCCAGAGGCAACTCCAAAGCCACCAGGGCAACTGCCTGTTTGGTTTGCCAAAGAGCCAGATGCTGTTGCTTGGAAGAATCTCTTCCACAGCTTGATGTCTGGGTCCTGTGATTGCCATCCAAAGAACAGTGGTGGGGCATGCTGGGATGAATGCAATCCCAGCATCCCACTACAGTGTTTTCTTTTTAAAAAGAGTCATTTCAAATTAAATAAGTTTGTTTTTAACTTACATGTTATTTTTTGAAAATTTAAAAAGGAAATTGGAAGATAATAGTACAAATCAAAGCTGCAAATTTGAATTAAAAATTCTCTTAAAACTTAATTTTGTTTATGGGTCACTTTAATTATCCTATGAGGATTGGGACATTTAGAAGAAAAAAAAGACCATCCACCATTCACAGTGATGAAAAAAAATCACTGCAGTCTAGAAGAATGGTGATGCAGGTAATATTTATTATTTATGTGATTAGCTATGATCACTTTTAATATTTATTTACATGAAATAAACGTAAGATATTCAATGTTAGTTATGCAATAGAATTATGATTGTGGGCACCAATGAACATGTGTTTAAATAAGAAAGGCAATAAGAAGAATAATTGGTGACATTTAAAGGAAAAAATCATGCCCGACTGAGTGTCTGATGAGTTTCTAACATCTCTTCTTAAATATCAACAGTATTGTCACATGAAGCAACATCTCTCCTTTTCAAAATACGTTCTGATATTTGCTGTTATAGCTGAGTGAATAATAGCTGGTATATGTCTTTGAGTCATTCAGACCACTTCAACAAATAAATGTAATTTGATTCCAGTGCACAACCAAAATCTTTGCTCTTTTTGTGTAATTTTTTTTAATTATAGGATTTTTTCCTGTTAATATTTTCAGACTTTGTCTAATAACCTGATAGTAAGTGCCTGAATGCCATACTAAATCTGTAATTTCTTTAATCATTGTGATCAGTGTGAATCATGGCATGATTAATGTGGCTAGGGTAATAGGTAATGGTTAAAAAGATAATCAAAATATTTGGATAGTAACAACTTACTAAAGAGTAATGTTTCTCAACCTGGAGTGATTTTTCTGCCCAGGGGACATTTGGCAATGTCTGGAGACATTTTTATTTGTCAGAACTGTCACCTACTGGGTAGAGACCAGGGATGCTGCTAAACATCTTGCAATACACAGAACAGCCCCCACAACAAAGAATTATCTGACCCAAAATGTCAATAGTGTCAAGGCTGAAAAGTTCTGATGTAGAGAAATGGATAACATGTATAATAATGTTGACATTTTATAAAGTTTGATGACTACCAAAATGTAGACAATTATATAGTATCAGTAATCCAGGTGAAAAGTAAAAAAACTCAATCACTCAAATATTTTAAATATTTTATGTTTGAGATTGTATAGGCAAAGCATCAAGGCATAATGTTATTGTCATTTTTTTGTAAAATATATTTCCCATCCTCATTTCAATTCTTATTTAAGCACGTAGTTAGCAACATTTTGATGAAATCAACAGCAGCTGTGAGTTGTCATGCTCATGTTTCATGAACAGGATAATCATCCAGCAGGAAAAAAATATATTAAAGCGTTTTAGTTTTTAACCTTTTTTTCTGTTTCTAAAAGTGCTTTCCAAAAAACCTGGAAAATACATAAACTTATAAAAAGGAAAATGAAAATAATTTTTAATCCTACCACCTTAAGTTTTTAGTTTCTTTACACTCAAACTTGTGCATGTGGGCATTGAATTCTTTCTGGGGGGTCGGGGCACAAGAATCGAGGCATTGATTTCTTAATACAGGAACAAATACTGTTTACCAAAATATTTCATCATAACTAAGTTTTCATTATATGAACTCCCTGTCTAGCAGATAAAAAGTAAAATTTTGG
Source organism: Galeopterus variegatus (assembly GCF_000696425.1). NCBI lineage: Eukaryota > Metazoa > Chordata > Mammalia > Dermoptera > Cynocephalidae > Galeopterus > Galeopterus variegatus. Next base: position 361,245 of record NW_007726246.1, read on the forward strand.
GTTGTTTTCATAATTGTTCTGCTGATACCAGTTTGCCTTTTGTGTGTGTGTGTGAATTTGTTGAAATATTTCTTTTTCTCTTTCTTGCTTGCTTGCTTTCTTAGTGATGTGTTCAGTTGTACTAAATGAAAGCTTGCTTGTACCACACCATCATCCTGCCTTATCTGTTTATATCTCATAGACGGCCAGTGACAAAACTCATTTTGAGATCCTGTTCTGCTGTTATGGAGGAGGGGGTCTACCATTCACCCCAATGTTGATAGGAGGAGAATGGTAACTACTGTGGGCACCACCTAGAAGAGTTTTCCTTTTCTTTCAATCACTTATTACTCTCATAGATATAAACAGATCTCCAGGGCTAGTATTCTCCAACATTATATATGACTTGTCTGCATATAATTTTTCCTTAACTTAGATGTTTATACTGCAGAGCTAAAGTTGTTCAAGAGGTAATAGTTTTGCCTCAGTTAGATTTTTGTGTGAAGATACTGCCATTGTGCAAGACTATGGGAGTAATTACAGTTGCCAGTGGGCCTTATGGGTCCAGCAGGGGGACACAGGCACAGAGCCCTTGTCAGGAAATGAAAACAAGAGAGAAGGGTGAGGAGGATTGCCAGAAGGTGAGAGCAGTCCAGTATGAACAAGTTACAGAAGCAAAGAGGACAAATGGAACTTAATGGAATAAAGCACAGCCTTTAAATAACAAATTGAGCACGCATCAGTTTGTATTAACATTTGGGCAGTGCTAAGGTCTGAATGTTTGTGTCCACCCCCTTGCCCCCGCAAATTTATATGTTGAAATTCTAACCCCCAAGGTGATGTGGTGTTAGGAGGTAGGGCCTTTGGGAAATGATTAGGTCATGAGGGCAGAGCCCTCATGAATGGGATTAGTGCACATATAAACGAGACCCCAGACAGACTCTTGCTGTTTCCATCTTGCTGTGAGGACAGCAAGATGGTTCAGTCTCTGACCCAGAAAGCATTTCATCAGCAGATACCAAATCTGCCTTAATCTTTGGTTTCCCAGCCTTCAAAATGGTGAGAAATAAATTTTTGTTGTTTTTAATCTACCCAGTTTACAGTACTCTGTTATAGTAGCCTGAATGGATAAAGGCAAGCAGTTACATAAGATAGGACTTTCGCTTTATTTAAGCCATTAATTTTTAGTTTCCTCCTCAACCCTACATTACTTCTTGTCAGGGAAGCAGAGGGAAGATTGGAAGTGTCCCATAATCTTCAGGGTTTATCTTCCCCAGGATTTAACAACAGGGACTAGCTAGCTCTCAGGCTACCAAAAGTTCTGTCTTATGCAGTCAATAATGACAATGTCATGGAACCCTCCCCCGACTTTGATATAAAGCAAAAGCTCCACTCAACAGTTTCCAGAGCAAAACCTCTTCCCTTTTTCATGAAATAGATCTCACTCTTGGGTGATTAATAGATGGCATACTCAAACAGTAACAGTCCTGTCTGGGGGTGCTGCTTATTATTATTATTTTTTTAACATGCTCTGACCAACAGGATTTAGAAGACACCCACCCTCTTATGTCTATTTCTACCCTCTTAGGAAAAAGAACATTACGTAGACTTTCTAAAGGTTACAAAAGAATCAACTGAAGAGAAATAAAATATACTACAGAATGAGTAATATGTCAGTAAAAAATAATATAAAGGTACAATTGAAGTATGGATCCTATCATGACAATAAGGAAAGGATGAACCCTTTTGCCAGGAAGACTACAGAATTATTTGTCTGGGCTCTGTGTTGAGTCTTCTTCCTCATCAAATTATCATGGGTCTCTGCTGGGCCTCCTCTAGGTCCTGTACTGTCCTGGTTACATCTGAAGTTAGCCCATGCCAGCTTGTCCACTTTGAATCAGGGCTGACTTAGAAATTACAGAGAAATCTCAAGTTTCTGGATGTTACTTGAAGTTTGGAATTTAATGCTGAGTATCTTCATCAACTTCATTTCTATATCTTGAACCATTTCTGTTTCTATTTACATATGCAAATGTCAGAGATGAACTGCTCATTTAAGTCTGTAGTTGTCATTAAATTTCTATGACTGCCAATGACAAAACTCATTTTATCTTGTTCTGATCTTATGGAGAAAGGGGTCTACCCGTTCACCCCAACGTTGATAGGAAGAGAATGGTAACCACTCTGGGCACCACCTAGAGGAGTTTTCCTTTTCTTTCAATCACTTATATATCCTTGACTTAAGGCTACTTCTTGTCATATTCTTATGACAACACGCACTTTCATCATTAACTAAAAAAGCAACTAAAGAACCGTGTGCTTACTTTTCTACTGGTGTTTTGCATTTTGTATGAGGCCCATTTGTATGTGGTCTATATAGATGACATCTAACTTCTTCCCAGAATGTTTACAAAAAGAAAAAAGAAAAGAAAAAAATAGAGCATGGCATGCATGGCCCAGGAAGCACTCTACTCGCAGGATTGAGGCTGAGTATTAATGAAAGTACAGAATCTACTTTGGTCACTGTTCTTTAAAATACAAAGGATGTGGAGAACCCAAAGTAAATAGGGAGAGCTATTAAGATAGAAATGTTTTACAGGCATTTCTATGAGCATAGCACATAGTTAAAGGGCAGGTTTGTTAAACTTGAAGAACAGCTAAAGTGACGATCCAATTAATGTCTTTACAAGTGTAGATGTTTTCTATAAGAGGAATTTTGATAGTAGTTCTCCATGCCTTGAGAGATCAAAGACAGTGAAAGAACTTAGCATAAGAGCTATTTTTGCTGAACACACAGACTCACATTTTCAAACTTAACCATCCCAGTGATAAAACACAGGAATAATTTGTTGGTGGCCATTATGGAATCTCTGTTTGAAGATCTCTGAGAAGAGACTTGAAAGCTGTGGTTAAATAGTTTTATTTACACTTGCCTGAAGGTAATCAAATGATTCCTTAGGTTTCCTTCCAGTTCTTATTCTATGATGCAAGCACTATTTTAAAATTAATTTTATTAATACCAGAGGAAAATATTTACTACAAACCAGTAAATCTTAGGAAGGCCTTCTCATGTTTTGAGGCTATATAAGAAGTTTATGTTGTAAAGACTTACTAGCCTTGAAACTCTCCCTTGAGAAAGTTCAGAATACCAGATTGCATAGTTTTATATTTTTTGTTTGTACTTTAGAACATTTTTCCTTGTTCCTTATAGTCTTAACATTGTTTACAATTTATTTACACTTTTATTACATGCCATAGGTTATATTTTATCCTTCAGATATGAACACAAATATTTTTTAAAAAATCTCAACCATTTGTTATATCCTGAACTCTTTTTAAAAAGTTAATTTTATTGTTTGAATTATCATACAGTACAATTGACATTTTTTAGTGAACAGTTCAGTGAGTTTTTTAACATAAATATAGATTCATGTAACTACAACCACAATCTGGATACACTGAACTCTTTTAACATAATATACCCTCCACATTTTCACCATTTTGCCACTGAAATCAGTTCTCTAATGTAATTGCTCAAAGAGTTTATATCCAGCAAAACACATAGTGGAATACATTTACTAAAAAGAATGTGAAGTGATAAGAGTTTATGCATGATAAACTGGATCCTAAAAGATCCAAGTTGCTAAAACAGGCCCATTGTGTTCAAATGAATTTTATACAGTTCCTTGTTATAATAGCTGTCACGTTAACAGATAACAACATATATACATATACATATCAATATGAGTATCAATTCTCTGTAGTTGTGGAGACTTCATAGTGTCTCGTAAGGTTTTTAACTTCCTAAAATCTTACTTGAACTCTGACATGGATTTACAATCAGATTATAATTTAGGGTATTTTTACTTATTTACTTGGTGTAAAACCTACCCTGATTATGTTTTATTTTATTCTTTCTTTAAAAGTTGCTTAGGACAGATTGTAGAAAATATGACTTCTAGCATAAGTCATCAAAACAAAAGAAACACTTTACTATACCAGATTTATGTAGGCTAAAAATACTACATTCATGATGAAAGAAATTGATTTGGGGATTCTAACCATATTTTTATGGTTGAATTCAATACGATAAAAAGTTTTCATCATTCTGACTTGTGTTAACTTCCTAGGAGGAATTAATACTATATGCAGTGACTTTTTGATAGGCCATGATGAGTCACACCTTTTAGCAATGTCAAATTTGCCTACCTGTTTATAGATATATTTGTATAGCATGCTAACAATTTGCTATAAGCTGACTTTGTATATACATAAAGAAATAATGATAAAGATAAGATAGCATTGATTTTTGGTTATGTCATCTCTACACATAGAGGAAAAGATGTATTTGTAATTTTCAGATAGCTAAATTGAAAAAGTCAAGGATTTAAGCTTCAACAATTACAGTCAACACCTTGAATTGTATTCTGTTAAACATGGTTCTTTCTATCTTTTCTTCAGAAAGCAAGGTTATTATAAGACTGTAAATGTAATAGGGTTAAAAATACCTGGAAATTTAGTACTGGTGTCAGAAAAGATACCACATAGTCAAATGTAATGAGGTTGGATTGTGTGTATTCTTCCAATTTCAGTCATTTGCTTTCAAAGCTATTATTTCACCCTTACTGATAACCTCTCTTCAGTTTAAAAAAAAAATTACCATTAACATTCACTCACTTTTTGCAGGTTTTGAACAATTTTTAATCCAACAAGCTATTTTGCTTTACACAATAGATGTGGTCTTAGCCAATAATCTTCATTGTTAACAACATTCACTGGCTTTTTAACAATTATATGACATCCATTGTAGTCCATTTTCTTTCTATGATAGTAATGCTCTCTAAAGCACTCCAACTAGTAAGTTACACAAGGTATTGCTTTCATAAAGCTATTCTAGCTGTCTCTAATTCAATTATTCAACTCAAAGACTTCCTTCAATGCTTCAAAATTGTCTTGATAACTTCTCCATTTCTGATGTTAACCTGAGCTGTCTGCAGTTGCTTGGATTGTAAAATGTTTACCTATTTTGCTTGTCTTTTACAACCATTTTACTTGTCAGAAAAAAATGATTTCAGATGTTTTTTAATCCTTAAGAATGACTATAGAAGTTATAAGTGGTTGTCACTTGTATAAGTGTAAAGAAGAGCAGCTTGGCGGGAAAAATGTTGGCATCTCTATGCATGAATAAAGCCACATATTAAAGCTCAAACTGTGCACCCCATGCCACTGCTTTCTGTTGCTCACCACCCTCCATCTCCTTATTTCCAGGAGTAAATCATATTTGGGTCATTTGATTATTTACTTATTATCTCTAGAGGGTAGGTTTGCTAGTACTATCTGAACTCCAAATACACTCAAAATGTGATAAAGGTCAGAAACTAGAAAGGATTAAACCCCTCTACATTTTATAGTGACTATTATATTTACCTTTTGAAAACCCACCTGGCTGGAAATAGTGTTGAAGAATAGTAGTAATAATGTTGACTACATTATCAAAAGGGAGTCAATATGTAGTTCTTTGTCACTAATTATTCACAAGTTATTTCTTATCTTATAAAATAAAAATTCAGAGTTAGTTTGTGGTAGTTTTTTTTCCTTTCTTCCTGAATTTTTAGGTATGGAAGCCATAAAATCTCTCTGATAAATTAAATTCTACAATGACTGAAATGATGAATCATTTGGCTGAAATGATTTTGCCTTTTCATATCCCTCAGGGTTGGTAGTTATAACGCTCAATCTGGCCACACCATGGTTGAGGTTTCAAACAGTAAGACCCTGGCATTCCCACCACAATCAACCTACTGTTGCTGTCATGGACATAGCAAACTACCAAACAGTAGTTTTTCATGGAATACCGGCTACCCATTCACAAATTCACCATTATTCTTGGTGAACACTAAAAGTTATGCTAAAAGGATGCTAATCAGATAATGGTGCTGCTCAAGCAAGCATGGCTCAAAGAGCACATGTTTTGTGGTCATCTCCTGAGTCTAAAGGGCAAGGCAGAAGAGTCTGAGTGTTACTTAAGGAAGACCACCGAGGAAGGAAGATCAGGCTGCACAAATCTGGGTTAAATGAGTTGAGGCCATCTCCTGAGTCTAAAGGGCAAGGCAGAAGAGTCTGAGTGTTATTTAAGGAAGACCACCGAGGAAGGAAGATCAGGCTGCACAAATCTGGGTTAAATGAGTTGAGGGAGAAGTGCTGGTCTGCCCTTTAAAAAGACAACTACTCAGGGAGTCATCTAACCTGTTCTTGAGGTTATCTGTGTACACCTACCTTTTCATCTTCACTTCATAAAGGTAACACACTTCTTTTCTCACCAACATGTGATAGGCATATGTCAGCTGGCACCCAGGGTGTTCAGTAGAACAGGAAGTAGATAAGCAGGTGGAAAAGCTGGGACTTTCTGAAGAGACTGACAGCTTGTCTATTCATCCAATTTATTTAATTTTTTGCCAGTCTGACTGAGGTGTGCAAAAATATATCCAGAAAAAAGATTGAGAGTGGGTAGGGGTAGAGTCTGATATGACTGGGTCATCAGAAAAGAAACTCCTAAAAAAATAATAATAACAAGTGAAAAAGAGAAAAGGAAGAAAAAAATGAAAATGAAAATTTCAGTTCAACTAATCCAATTTTTCTTTGAGTTCAACTAATTTTTCCCAGAAGAATATGTAGTTTTAAATATATGAACTATTTTAATATAGATGAATTAATATTATAAATATAGGTTCAAGGTGAAACACTGCAAGAATAAAAGAATGATGAGTACTATACTTGGTTATGTATAAGTACCAGATGAAGGTGAATTTTCTTAGTTGAAAAACCATAATGCATAGAGATTTTTTTCTTCTGTGAATTATAAAATGTTAATTCAGGTATGGTAGTTCATGCTTGGTTTTACCCCTTCTTTAGCAAATGCTTACTAAGCACCCACAGTGAGCTAGATGCTGTGGGGGCTATACAGAGGCATTACCTATGGGAATGCATCGAGGCAAAATCCACAGTTGCTGCCACTGTCAGTCAGAAGGGATATATGGTGCACTCAAGCATGGTGATTGAGGAGAGTTTAAGGAAGGGACTACTTACAAATGTGTTGGCAAGGGTAAGAGAAACCACAAAGGATGGCGAAGCACATGAGACTAGCAAAACTGGGGAGCCATGAGCACACCTAAACCTGAAGAGGTAAAGCGAAGGGGTAGCTACTGGAACCCACGGTGAGCTGTAGCTGTAGTTGTGTCTGTAGCTGCAGGAGAGGGCTGCTCCGTGGGAGCTGTGGCCTTCAGGAGATGAATGCTGACACACTGCGTCCCAGCAGGGAGGGGACTGGACAGCAAATGCTACACACTTCTCCCACCCTCTGATTTCCTGCTGGTGGCTTTCATTGGTTAAACTCAACCAAAAGCCACAGAACAAGGAAATCCATTGACTTAATTCACAAAGGTCGGCATCCTGCTCTACAGAGCAGGGTGGAGAAGGGTAGAGGATGGTTCTAGAGGGGCAAACAGCATTTCCAGCACACTGACTGGAGACACACATGGAAAGAAAGTTAGCCACAAAATAAGGTGACAATATAATAGATGTCACAGATAACAAATGATGAGTGGTATAGACAATAGATTCTGCATGTGGTATAACTTATGGAAGACCCCTCAAAAGGAAGGAATACTTCTTTGGTTGGGCCCTTAAGAATGGGTAAGAATTAGGTCAGCAGAGAGGAATGTGGAGGGTAGGGAGAACAGTTAGTGAGAACAGTGGAAACCAAGGCACGGAAACAGGAATAAATGGGGTACAGTTGGGAACCAACTGGTTGAAGCACAGACTAGGCAGATGTAGGAATGAAAATACCAGGGACCTTCTGTGAAGATAGTGATCCATGTTCACTTAACAAAATTTTTTTCAGTATTTTTATTAGAATACCTGCCATATGCCTTGTACTCTACAAAACTTTTGGAGAGAAGAGGACATCAAAGACAGTATCTCTGGCCCCAAGAACTTTCCACTTTCACTTGGCATGAACATGAAACAGTGAGCTGGTTAACTGCAAACAGCCAAAATGCCAAAGTGAATGGTACTTGGGGTTAAAAAAAAAGAGTGATCCATAATGTGCAATTCCTGAAGCAAAAAAAAGAGTGATCCAGAATGTGCAATTCCTGAAGTATGATAATTTTTTATTATTTATTATTATTATTATTATTATTATTATTATTATTATTATTATTATTATTATTATTATTATTATTATTATTATTATTATTATTATTAAAAAAAAAAGAGTGATCCATAATGTGCAATTCCTGAAGTATGATAATTATTTATTATTTATTATTATTATTATTATTATTATTAATTCAATAAACATTTCTGGAGTGTTTACCATGTACCAGGCACTAGCCATTAAAGATACAGTTCCTTGGGGTGATCCAGTTCCAGAAACCAACAATTAACTTTGACTCAGCCTGAATGTCTCCTAGTTAGACAAGCACTAAATGGAGTGTATTCTTCCAAAGTATATCCTAATGAATCCACAGCAGGTGCTCACTAGATATTTGTTGACCAAGTGAATGAGATAAGTAATTAAAATGAAAAAATGTTATAAATTTCTATGGTATTCTGAAACAGTGTGTTAGATGGTCATTTATATTGATTTCCACTATGAAGGCAGGAAACTGATCTGTCTTGTTTACTGAAATAATGCCAGCTCCTAGCACAGAGCTGGGCTCAGAGCTACAGCACAATCTATAACTGCTGAATAAATGCTGGGATAAACTTTAAAATGAATGCATACTTGAATAGAGCACTTCTACAGTAAGGCTGCTGGGGGTGGTGAGCCCATGGGGAGTGTAGTTAGAATACTTCTAATGACTACCTGTCATAAGTGCTTCTTAACTTTTCCTCAGTTTAATTTCCTGTGAGTCCCAGATGTGCAATTGTTTAAATAGTTTAAACGTAAAGGTGGGAGAAAATCACCTGTGAAGAGCAAAGCATGGCAGATGCAGGGCTCTGTCTCCACCCTGCTGTCCACGTTGTGCATACCTGTGGCCAGCCTCAGCGCCACTCACTGCGGTGTAGGTGGCTCTTGGGCTCCTTTTACCTTTGTTCTTTTCTTTGACTGCTCTAACTTCTTTTTCCACCACCATTAAAATCATATTAAGTCCTTCTGAAGTGCTTCTCATAAACACCAAATGGGAAGTACAACCGTGAGAACAATTATCTACCTGTGTGGAATAGGTTATTATTTTAACTTGTAATCTGAGTGACATTCATTTTAGAGAAGAGAATACTGGGGTGTGCACCCTCCCCACATGCCCTATTTACTCAACAAGGACCATAGTGCTTTTTATTTCCCCTTAATAGGTAGCTTTAACCCCACCCTTGTTAATTATGATACCTGAGCATATATTCCCAATTACTGGCTTTTAAACATTACACTTTTTGTTTTCCATTGGACACAAATAGGGATCTAAGTTTAAACATTTTCTGGCTTATAGAAGCTGAAAATCAGACAAAATTAGTATTGTCAGAGGATGGATACGTGATTATTTTAACCTTAAAGTGGGTGGGCCTCTTTGTACAGTGAATTTCAGTTTAACAATTCCTGCCTCTGTGAGGAGATCCAAGGCTTTCAGGTGTCTCTAAGATCTGGGAATACCCACTGCCATCCAATTGTGGGTGAGGTGCTGCGTGCAACAAATCCTTGTGTTTATATTTAGAAAGAAATAGAAAATGATTGTTAGTGCTGATGGCACCCTACTGGCCCGAAGAGGGAATTTGTGATGAGGGGGTTTTCAGAATCTTGTGCCTGAGACAGGATGAATTCTTTTCACTTGAACAAAAGATTATTTATGATGAAAACCTTAACCCATACACTCTAAGACAGACTGAAATATAAAAGAGGCAAAAGAAGTCTGAAACACATGGATGAAAAAAATATTTTAAATGTGTGCTAGGAATAGAGTTATGCATATGCTACTTTCAGTTCTGGGTATTTGTTCCAATTTGTGAAATTTTTTTCATGTTTTAAAGATTTTTTCCTGCTAAATATACCTAGATATCAATATGTAGATGTCTCTGCCAGTTCAGTTTCTAATTATATATATAACGTTCTAAGTGAGTTTTTTTTTTTTTTTACTGTAGATTATAAAACAAAACTGACACATTTAGGTTTTTTCCCCCATAATGTTTATTGAGGAAGCTATATAAAAATAAAAGTACATGTTTTGAACAAAGTGAACATAGCTGATACCACTGTAGCATTCCAATTTGTGGAAAACCAATATTTTTTTCTTTTGGAAGTTTGTACAGAGATTAAAATAATCTGCTCTGGGCTGAACTATGAGACATGAAATCTTAGTTGAGAAGTATAATTGGTAATTATTTAAACATTTTAAAAATGTCTTCTGAACTTCAAGAAATTATAAATTTGTAAACAATAAGATTAACTAGATTTTTGTTATTTCCCATCACTTTAATCAATATGTAAGAAATTAAGATGGTTACTTTTTTGACTGTCATTGGGCAAGCCCTAGACATTTTAGCAAATAAGAAAGAAAAAGGGGGTTGACTTTATGATATTATGGCTTAGGCCTTTTGAATTTAATTTATAGTATACAATAATATCAAATAGAAATTTTAAAATAATTATTTCAAAAATTATCTCTAATTCTATATATGGAAAAAGGGGGTTGACTTTATGATATTATGGCTTAGGCCTTTTGAATTTAATTTATAGTATATAATAATATCAAATAGAAATTTTAAAATAATTATTTCAAAAATTATCTCTAATTCTATATATGTTTAGAGAAGGCAAGATGGCAGTAATAATAGATCCAAAGAAGTAATGTCTTAACACAACAGAAGTTTCTTGCTTATGTCAGAGTCCTGGGCAGATGAACAGACTGGTCAGTAGCTCTCCTCTCTGCACTCGTTTAGGGTACCAGGTTGACAGAGTTTCTTGTCATCTTCAAATTGTGGCTTCTGTAGTCATTATGTTATCTCTATCACAACCAGCTGGAAAGAAGAAAAGGTGCAAAAGAGTGAGAATGGGAGTGGATTATGGGCCAGGCCTGGTAATGGCACAAAGGACTTTTGTCCCCATTTCATTGGCTGGAACTCAGGCACGTGGCCACCTAACTGCAAATGTAGTCTACTCTTTTCCTAAGAAAAAGTGGATACAGATTTTGGTGAATGGCCAATAGCCTCTGCCACAGTCTAGCACCTTCTAGCCCAGCAGAGGGTGTGATGCAGAGTATTCCCTCCATTAACATTTGTTGAACTGAGTATGTGCACATTTCCTTCTTGCACATGTGTATGTGTTTCTATCATGTAGTGATAGACTAGCCACGCTATTTCCTGTTTTGCTACTGACTTCACAGTTTATCATTTGCTTAGGTAGTTAACTTATATCCCAATTTGTTACAAAAATCATAATGTGGCAAGATGAAATAATTTGTCATTAAGTAATAAATATTTTTCTATGGTTCTGAATAGCCTTCATAATTGCAATGCTGCTGTTGAATTTATTAATTCTTACCCCAATAGCGAACATACTTTTGCTTTTATACATATGATATAACTTACCATAACTTTAAAGTGAATATTTTTGTGCACATCGATGTCTGTTTCATTGAAATAATTTCTTAAGATAAGTTTCTAGAAGTGAAACTATTGGATCAAAAGGAATAAACGGTCGCAAAAATTTTTTGAAATATTTACAGTAATGGTAGAAATGAGTGCAAAGCTCAGTGAGGCGGCAACCTCATCAACCTGAATGATATTTGAAAGATGTTTCACTGCCTAAAATGTGCAAAGTGGTATTAATTGTTTTAATCTTGATTTCTTCGATTGTTAGTGACATTTCCTTGTACTTTTCTCCTCTTTTGGGAAGTAGTTCTTACCTATTTAGGCTCGATGACTTGTTGGATGCCATCATTAAAATGCTACTTGGAAATAAAATTCATTTTACAAATTTTAGGAATTTAGGGTTCTTTATCTAGAGTCTGGGTGTTCCCAAGAGTCCACAGATATGCTTCAAGTCATTGTGATCCCCCCCAGAATTTTGGACAAAATGTTGTGAATAGACACTTTTATACCTTTCTTGGGTATGGAATACATATATTTTATCAGATTCTTCTCCTGCTTCCATTTTACTTCCTTTCTATGAGCAACATAAGAATTTGGGTCTTTCAGAAATAGAAATATTAAATTCTGGCTTAATTTTACTGTTGGACTTTAGATTCCATTGGATACTAGTTATATATCAGAGATGCCAGATTTCTGAGTTTTAAGCAGAATTAAGTGCTAGTTCAAAAAACTCCTTGACATTGTTATTGGAAATGTTTTCTTGGATATGACACCAAAAGCACAGGCAACAAAAGCAAAAATAAACAAGTGGGACTACCTCAAACTAAAAAACTTCTGCACCAGTAAGAGAAACAATCAGCAAAATGAAAAGGCAACCTGTGGAATGGGAGAAAATGCAAGGGTACTTCAAAAAGTTTATGGAAAGATTCATATTATCTTTTGGTTCTCTTTTTCCATGAACTTTTTGAAGCACTCTTGTATTTGCAAACCTGATATCTGATAAGGGGTTGATATCCAAAATATATAAGGAAATCACACAACTTAATAATAACATGAGAAACAACAAAAAACAAATAACCCAGTTAAAAAATGGGGAAAGAGCCTGAATAGATACTTTCCCAAAGAAGACATACAAATGGCCAATGGGTATATGAAGAGGTGTTCAACATCATTCATCATCAGAGAAATGCAAATCAAAACCACATGAGATATTGCCTCACACTTGTTAGGATGGCCATTATCAAAAAGACAAGAGATAGCAAGTGTTGGCAAGGCTGTGAAGAAAGGGGAACTCTTGTACACTGTTGGTGGGAATGTAAGTTGGTACAGTCATTATGGAAATCAGTAGGCAGGTTCCTCAAAAAATTAAAAATAGAAATATTGTGTGATCCAGCAATCCCACTTCTGGGTATATATCCAAAGGAAATGAAATCAGTATCTCAGAGAAATATCCACACCCTCATGTTTACCACAGCATTATTCATAATAGTCAGGATATGAAAACAACATAAGTGTCCATCAATAAAGGAATGGGTAAAGAAAATTCCATTATATATACATGTAAGTCCATTATATGTATGTGTTTATATATATATATGTATATATATAAAATATTATTCATCCATAAAAAAGAAAGAAATCCTGCCATTTGTGACACCATGGATGAACCTAGAAGACATTATATTAAGTGAAAAAAGCCAGAAACATAAAGACAAATACTGTATGATCTCACTGATATGTGAAACCTAAAAAAGTCAAACTCATAGAAGCAGAGAGTGGTTGCCTGGAGCTGGGGGTTGGTGAAGTGGGGAGATATGTTAGTCAAAGGATATCAACTTTCAATTATAAGATGAATAAATTTGGAGGATCTAATGTACAGTGTGGTGGTTATAGTTAATAATGCTGTATGGTATACTTGAAATTTTCTAAGAGAGTAGATCTTAAGTGTTCACACACACACACACACAAGGGTAGCTATGTGTGGTAATGGATATGTTAACTAACTTGATAGCGGCAATTATTTCATGATGTATATAAATATCAAATCATCATTTTGTGCACTTTGAATTTTTACAATTTTTGTCAAAACCTCAATAAAGCTAGAAAAAATAATTTGTTTTAAGTGAGATTTATGTAAAGTCCATTTGTTTTGCTTGGTTATTAAAAAAAGTGCTAGTTCAGTGGAAGCTCTCCTTTTAAATTTTATTTTATTTAGATACTATGGCTCTGACTCACAGATACTGACTGTATGTGACTAATATTTCTGAGCTTTAGGAACTTTTGACAAAAGTTTTGACAATAATGTGTTGTTATTTTTGAAGGATGTTTCAAACATCAGAAGACAAAGAAAAAAATAGTGGGGGAAAAAACAAACAAACAAACAATATGCCAACAAGAGAAAGCTCTGGGTTCACAGTAAATTTTAGAAATAAACCAAGCTACAGCTGGAGGCAGAAGTAAAGAAGAGTTAGAAACATGAAGTGACATAGGAGAAAGATGTACATTTATTGGTCCTACGCTTATAATAAATGAGGAGGTGAATGATTACATGGTGATTTTATCTCTGAGTATAAATATGTCCCACTAAAATGCAAGCTCTGTGGTGGCAGGAATCTTGTCTGATCATTAATATATCCCCAGCACTTAGAATAGTGCCCATATAGTGGTGAGCATTTAATGATTATTTATTGAAAAAAAATTAGTAAGCTAAATAATTTCCAAGGCGAAAAATATATACCTTGAAATCTCATTGGAAAGGCAGCAAAAGAAAAGTGAAACAAGATGGTGCAGGGACCATTGACTGATTGATTGATTCAACACATGTATTGGGTATGCACAAGTATTCTAACACGGAGATTACAAATGGCTCACAGTCTTTTAAGGTCAGCGGCCACACCAAAAGGAGGCTCGGAAGAGGAGGGAGAATTTTATCCCACTGTAATCTCCAATACTATCTTTCCCTTAAACAAGTATTCTCTGAAAAGAAAGATTGATGTCTTTATTAATCTTGAATAAAGCATGAATAAAAGCAACTTTAGAAAACTTTGTTTCCTTATGGATTTTTAAATGTACTTCTACAATCTAAATAAAAAAAAAAAACATTTACTATTCCTACAAAGATTTATTATAAGTCCCTTATATTTCTTTCCTTCTACCCTGGTTGCTCCTCCTATACAGAATTCTGGAACTGTCATTGTGTAAGACAAAAAAAATAATGACATGAATAATTGTTAGGTAGGAATATAGAAGATAGGAAACATTAGGGGCCCTATGAAATATTTAGGTAAAGTATTATGAGGGTTCGGAAAAAGGAATGATCACCCCTTCTATCAGTCAGTGTCTTTGGTTGCAAACAATAGAAACTGGCAGTGGCTAATTTCACAAAGGACTTCACTGGGAGGGTATGAAGTTCTTTATTAAAATCAAAAGATAGAACAAAGATAAATTAAAATCAAAAGATAGGACATTGGCAAGGACTGGAGCAAAGCTGCTGCAGAGATCCATGAGCAGCAATGATGCATGAGTTCTTCAGGGCATCAGTGAGCTCCAGCCATTTCCCATGCTTATATTACTCAAGAATCAAACTGGAGGGAGGGAGGGAAGGAGGGAGGGAGAGAGAGAGTGTACAATTCTGTTTGGCTTAGTGAGTGTCACATCTCCATTCCCTTACCAGGCAGAAGGCTGGGACATTGTGAGTTGTAGTTCCACCGAGATTGCATGCATCCCCAAGATTGATTTCATCCCCAAAGAAAATCAGTTTATTCTAGAAGAATCAAAATCATTCTAGAAGAATGGTGAATGAAAGATGCCAGGCTGGAGAAATGTCATAGAAATCATCACAAAAGAATTAGCATTGGAATTAGGCCTTAAAAATAAATAGCATTTGAGTGTGTAGAGATGGGGAGAAGGGTTAAATATGCAGGCAAGAGATCATGTTATGAACAGAGACCAGAAAACAAGGTCTGTCCTATAGAGGTATACAGGGAAGAGAGAATGGTTCCGTTTGGATAGAGTATGGGGTAAGAACATACCACGAAGAACCATGAATGCCAGCCTAATGAGTTCTATTCTGTAAGCAATGGATTTTATTCTGTAAGCAATGGATGGACTGAAATTTTTAAGATGTGATTAGATATTGGAATTAGCTGTGTAATTTTTCTTTTTTTTAAAGGAAGTTTCCTTTGGTAATAGGGGAATGGATGGGAGAAGAAGAGATCAGATGCAGGAAGACCAGTTCGGACATTATTTCAAAAGTTTTGTCTAGAATTACTAAGGGATTGAACTAGTAAAATGGCCATGGGAGTGTAGCTGAGGAAAAAGGCACAGGAAACGTAGTAAAGGGAGCATTTAGTAACAAAAGCTTCCTCTCAGCCAATCCCACATGAAGTAAAGCTAAATGTGGGACTGAAGATTCAGTTATCAAAATCCAGGAAATATTGTTCACAGAAACACTAACAATGCAATTTAGTCACTGTTGCTTTCCAAATTCTTTATCAGTTAACCAAATATTCTTCACGATTAAAGTCGAGTTATTTGAGAAAATTCCTAAATGTGGGAATGTAATGATATTGCTTCACTCTTCAAAGTGGAGGAAATGAATTTGAATAATATCTATCTTCTCCTAAAAACAACAGGAAAGATACTACAGGGCAGGGTTTGGCAATTTTTTTTTTTTTTTGTAAAAGGTTATATAGTAAACATTTTAGACTTTGGGGACCATACAGTTTCTGATGTAACTACTCAGCTCTGCATGAAAGCAGCTGTGACTGATATTTAAATCAACGAATGTGGCTGTGTTCCAATAATATTTTATTTATGGACACTGAAATTTAAATTTCATATAATTTTCTTTCTTTTTAAAAAAATTTTAATTGTACATATTTGTGGAATATGGTGTGTTGTTTCAATACACACATATATTGTACAATGATTCACTTAGGGTAGATAGCATATCTATCACCATAAATTTCATATAATTTTCACATGCCATGAAATATTCTTCTTTTGCTTTTTCTCTACAACTTAAAAGTGTAAAAACCATTCTTAGCTCATAGGCCATAAAAAAAATTTTTTTTTTAAAAACCCACGAACAAACCAGGCAACAGGCTGGATTTGCACTTGGTGTGGTGCCATTGTCTACTACCACAGCTCTAGAAACCACAACCAACATAGCTTTCATGAGTCAACAACAATATGAACCTATTCTGAAAATAGTAGTTAAACTAGGAGAGGGAAAATATAAGAATAAATTAACATGTCAATAATTTATTCTGCTCTATTTGTTTTTGTTTCAAATGAATGAAGTTTTCCTTTTAGCTTTCCTTCCTAATGTAGTATGGTACTAATATTTGTTGAAATACAGTTTAGGCTAAAGCAATGGAGGCATTCTAAAACACAATGGTTTGAACAAGATAAAAGTTTATTTCTCTCTCAAGTAACAGTGTGAGTATAAATAGTTCAAGGCTCTCAGGGAGGCTTGGTGGTGTCAAAGGCACGGGCCACTTCTATCTTTTGGCCTAACGTCCTCAACCCATAACTTTCAACCCACAATCTAATACGACAGCTGCTCCAGCACCTAACATCACATTTGCATCCCAGCCAGTGGGAAGAAGAGAAGGAAGAGACAAAGGCCACACCCCTTTCCTTTAAGTGCATGACCTGGAAGTTGTATATATTATTTCTGTTCACATCCCACTGGCCAGAACGTAGTGATATACCTACAGCTAGCTGCAGAGGAGATGAGGGTTGGAAATGATCTTTATCTGGAAAGCCATGTACCCAGCTAAAGTTTGGAATTCCATTCTTAAAGGAAGATGAGTCGAATAGATATTGTAGAAATACTGGAAGACAGCATTCAGTCCCTGCCAAGTGGGTTGTGTATTACCAAACAACATATATATTCTATACAGAGATCATTTCATTGCTTCAATCGGGGGAAAGGAGTCATTCTAAATATTTTTAATGATTAATTTAAATCCTCAAAATGGAAATCATTTATTCTTTGGCAGCTTCTTTTCCAGGGCTTTTACCTAGTGGCTTCCATAAAATGAGAAATTCATTAAACAAATATTTTTGAGCACCTATTGTGCCAGTTATCTTTCTATGCAAATAAGAACCCCCATTTCTTACACTACACACAACTTTATTCTAACATACAATCTCTGTTGAAGACATTGCCTTAAATGTGTAGTAAAGGCTCCTAAAAGCACGGAGAATGAGAGTTGAGAGCCACGCTGTTAGAATACAAAGTGACGGATGGTTGGAGTGGGAGGTGGGAGGTTCCAGCTTTTCAAAATCTCCATCAGCCCTACAAATTCACCCGCAGTAAACATTGACTCCAAACAACAGCTTACATTTCTGTGCAAATATAATTTCAAGATTGCCACCCTTGCACCTGTCCTTTCTAGAAATTCTAGATGACTACTGGTGTATTGGGTGAATTGAGACTGATATTAACGTGCAAACTCCCAACTCTTCCAAAGGGAAGGTACAGCAGACCTTGAAATAAGCACCCATCTGCATGTGTCACTGTCTTTCCCAAGCTATAATTTCTAAAAAGGAAGAAAAGCAAGCCAGCAAACACGAAGCACTCACTGGCATAACTTCAGCATGCTTGTGATTAAGATATTCTGCTTATTGTTAGTCAAAGATCTAGCCTGCCTTGCTCCACATAAATAGATGCTCTCTTTCTCAGCTGCTGGTGCGCATCCTCTCACGTGTCCTTAGGGTGCTAGAGCAGCAGGACTTCTCTAAATGGTTCTAAGACTTGAAGAACATGAAAAGAACCAGCGAAGGTCTCCTGAAAACATTTACAGTGATGAGTAATATGTATTGACAGTACATTTTTCCTTTTCTTGCTATAAAGTGAAAGTCTTTGTGCATCGCTTTCCGTTGTTAACACCAAGGGTAATCGAGGCAGTGGCAGCATGGCCAGTAGCAGGAGTTGGCTGAAATTAATTAAGTGAGGCAGTTTGGACTGCACGGTCCTCTCTCCTCAGCCACTCCCTTGTACTTTAACTGGCTGGGATTCGAGGGGCATGAAGCTGGAGGGAAGAGTGATGTGGCCATGCATGGTAGAAAAAGTGAGAAGTATTCGTTTGGGGTTTAGTCGCTAGTCAGGTGGTTGGAGAAGAAGCCATCGATTAAAAAAGAAAAAAAAATCCTTCTGGTTTTTACAGCAAGAATCAGAGCAATTGAGTACCTACACCAGCTGACACTTACTGAGGTCCTGATATATACCAGTCACTGTTCTGTGGGCTTTACATATCATGATCTTATTTGATTCTTACAGTATCTCTCTGCGGTAGGTGCTCTTATTATGTCCATCTTACTGCTTATGAAACTGAGGCTGGGAGAGGTTAAAGCTTTAAGCAGTAGGTAGGCTCAGAATTCTATCCTTGGCAGTCTGACTCCAGAGCTAGTTTGCTGTCCATTATGCTACACTGCCTTGTAGATAGTCAAATGCCTGATTGTCATTTCTCTCTAGATTTACGTTTTCGATTTTTGTCACAAGGGATGTTATAGATTTATATTTCCTAATTGAAAAGGAAATGAAGTTAAATCATAAACAAGACAATGCTTGAAAAGTATGATGTTCAAAAACTGCAAAGAGTTTGTGCCTTTTTTCCCTGACCGCCTGCTAGCACATTTCTTGCTGTAGGGTAGTACAGTATGACAGTACTAGATTCTACGTAAAGCAATTTATTATTTTTTTAGAAGTGATAATGGCCTTGTTTTCATCTTAAGAGTTGAGAGTGGCAAAAGACTGATAGCACCCTCAGAAGCACGCACTCAGCAAGATTCCCTAAATAGTTCTTTCCTCTCCAGTCCTGACCCAGTAACCTCTGGGCCATTCTATTCCCTGGAAACTCCTGTATAGGGCCCTGAAGAGTATGCTGATGCCTGCAACATCCTTTTAGGATTTGAAGACCTATAGACAAATGGCTCCTGGGGACAGGGAACATATCAAAACGTAATCCTTACTCATAACAGAATTGAGTTTGGTTAACCCAGCAATCAAGGAATGAAAGGTGAATGCATTAACCTACCATGTTATCTGTATAGGAGTTTTATATCTTAAATGGAACAGACATCCCTGCAAAACAATAACGGACTGAGATTAATGAGTTACAGGTGACCCTCAGACACGGGAAGGTTGACTTTGGATAAGCACCCACAAAGGTCAAGTGCTTATCTGAATTAACCACAAGTCTTGGATCTGGGGTAAAAATAAAGAAAGCGAAATACCCTAGAGAGAGGCTTTCTTCAACCTGAATTTTGTGTTCTTTCTTACCTTCTGCTACATTCTGCATTGCACTGGACCAGTCTTTTTCTTGTAGCACTGCCACATACATCTCTGGCCCAAACTAGATCTCAACATTGTGGAAATAGTATGAAAACCCACAGCAATGCTTTTCAGGCTTTTAGGGTTTCAAGATGTGTGTTGTAGACCAATTATTTTTGCTAATTGGGAATTTATATTTTGGTTTCACAGTAGGAGTCCAGGTTAACAGCCATAAGGGCTGGAGATGTAAATCTGGACAACAGTGTAGAGATGGTATTTAAAGCCATGTGCCTGAGATCTTCTAGAAATTGAATGTAGTTAGAGAAAACAAGAAGTCTGAGGCCTAAGCCCAGAGGCAGGCAGATGGATAAGGAGGCACCAGCTGAGGAGACTGACAAAGAAAGCCTAAGACATAGGAAGAAGCCCAGTAGAGCCTGGTGTCTTGGAAGCAAATTCATAACTGTCTTGGGGTGGGGGGGTGGGGGTGCTGGGGGAAGCGAGTGCTCAGCTACATGAAGTGTTTAAAGTACAAGTAAGATGGGGATTGAGAATTGACCAGTGGATTTGTCAACGTTAAGTCCTTGGTGACCTTATCCAGAGCAGTTTTGATGAAATGTTTGCAGTGGGGAGGGGGGCCACTGATTAGATTCAATTTGAGAGAGAATGGGAGGGGAGAAATTACCAGTGATTGGACACAATTTCTTTCAGGAGTTTTGCTGTCAAAAGGAACAGAAATGGAACAGTAGTTAGAGGGAGATGCAGCATCAAAAGATCTGTGTCTTTATTTTTAATGAAAGAAACAAGAGCCTGTTTATGTTATAGCAACGGTCCAGCAAAGAGAGGAAAACTGATGATGCAGGAGAGAAGGGAGGGATCTAGTGCAGGAGTTGGGGGACTGGCCTTGGCTGGGAGTCCTAATTATCCATCCAGAGTCAGGAAATGTGGGTAACAGGCTCTGACGCTGGTCGATGGGGAGATAAGATGGTGGGACATGTACATCTTTCTAGGTGCTTCTATTTTCTTGGTGAAATAGGAAGCAAGTGAATGGTGATGAGTGAGCAGGTTGTGGAGGATTAAGGAGAAAAGGGATGAAAAAGTCATTGAGGAGAGAGAGAATGAACTAGGACAATGAACGATAGCTGGACAGCATTAATGGCTCCCAGGAGGTTATAATGACCATGGGTTTAACATGAGAACAATCAGCATGGCTGTGTGTTTCTTCAGCATGTTCAGTTGCAGAGATGCAGTCATGGAATCGGCAGAAAGCTGGATTTAAGCAGGGGTGAGAATTTGCCAGTACAACGCAGTGAGAGAGGAGCAAGGGGGTTGAGGGAGCTTGCAAGACAATAATAACAATGATGGATCATGGAATTTAAACACAGTAAGGAGGAGAAAAGTGAAGACATGAGAGGGTGAGGACAGTGACAAGATGGTAAGATCCCTCTTGTAGAGATTGTAAGTCCCAGAGGGGTAAAAAAAAAAAAAAAAAAAACCACCGGGCTGGCCCTAAATTTCCTGAAATTTTGATGGAGATAATACACACACACACACACACACACACACAGAGAGCATATGTGCATTTTTCTTCTTCTTTACAGGAATTAGGATAGTGCCCCATGCCCAGGTGTGTGGTATGTCAATGATTCTTCAAAGGTTTTTGGAGAATAAGAGGAAGGCCACAGAGAGGCCAAGATAAGGTGAAGGGCTGGCCGGTTCCTCAGCTGGTTAGAGCACAGTGTTATAACACCAGGTCAAGGGTATGGATCCCCATACTGGCCAGCTGCCTCCCCCCATCACACCCTCACAAAGAAAATTAAAAAAAAAAAAAAAGATAAGGTTAAAAGGCAGGAAGGGAAAAGGTGTAAGGAAAAGCCTTTCAAAGACAACGTTTTACCTGACAATTTAGTTTATGGATGATATCAAGAAATGTCATTGTGGTAAATATGTGGTAGAAACTTGATAATCACTTCATCAGTGAATATGGCTCTGAAATGCCGACAGATGTCTTTGTGTAGAGACCACAAGATAGGTAGTTACCTGAAGCTTATCCTGAGGTAATTCTCATGTTTATGGATTAAGTCAGCTTCCTGCCCTCTGCCCTCTGGTCATCAGCCAAGGATTATTTGTAGTTTAGACTTTTATATCAGAAATGGGCCTTTTAGGTCATTTAGACCAATCCTTTCAGTTTACAGATGATAGAATTGAGGTTTAGGTGAAGTCTATGTTCCTCTATTCTGTGGTGACACAGGAGCCGTATTCTGGCCTCCGGCTGTGATCAAAGGCAATCTTTCTTCCGTGCTTCTGTTGGAGACTTGCTTCCTGCCATGGATGCCCTTGTCCTGTATTAAATGTGTGTGAGGTTTGCCCTCTGATGGGGATGCCCTTCCCATGACCCAGGAAGCAGTCCCTAGCACAGGCTCGCTACTTCCTACACTGTTATGCATGGGATGAAACAAGACGTTTTTGTTTTCATTTCTCAAGTTGGATATAAACCTCATTCACAAGAACGATCAAGGACTGGGGATGAGGGGAGAGCGAGGTTTTCAACCTTTTTAAGAATACATTTTATACAAGAGAAATAAAAATAATAACAATGAACTATGTTGGAAAGAGTTTGGATTTTGGAGTGCAACAGTAATAATAGTAGTATATACTGAATGTTTACTCTCTGCTGGGCATTGATTGTCCTTTCTCACATCCTGATGTCACTGATTACTAGCAATGTGGTCTTTGGCATGTTACCTAATTTCTTTGAACTTTAGTATTTTTTTCCAACAAAAATATAAGAATACTAATACTTTTTTTCATGGTTATTATTATAAAATGTTCAGTTTGATAGGCATGTGAAATTATCTGGCATATAACAGGTGGTCAGTAAATGTTAATTGTTCTTTCTGCCCTTCTCCTCAAGGTTCCTGAGGTTCAAAAATACCTTTCCAGGTTTTGAGCTGTTCAAAAATTTCAGCAGCAAGACTAAAATGGTTATGATTGGAACCATTTGATACTGTGTATTCTATTTTGTAATGTAACCTGATATCAACAGCCAAGATCTTTGTCCCTGAAGGGAATTTCAATATTCAGCAAACTGGGGCTGATTTAATAGCCATTAATTCTGAGGGTATGTTCAAGTTCAAAGTCCATCTGCTTTAAATGTAAATTGCTCTTTTTTAATGTATTTTGTACTGGAATTTAGGAACAAATGCTGTCACTTTTCTCTTTCTTTGCATGGGATTGCAGGCGCCTTTCTTATCACAGAGCCCTATTATTGTGATACCTCACACAGGAAATGCACACTCTGACATTAGGCACCAAATTGCTGAAATATCCTGTGTTTTCTATTCATTAAAGCCCTAAAGCACTATGTGCAAATTCCCTTACTTTAATTACACACCTCAGGGATGTGCACGCCAAAAAAGGAGCCAGTCAGACAAAAAGCCAAGTCTCTGCCAAAAAACCCCAGCCCCTTAAACTGGTAAACATTTATTTTCAGCTGGGAAATCTGCTATTAATTCATATAGTGACTTTCCCAGCTGAAATAATGAGCCAAGCCAAGTGAACCAAATGTTCGCAGTGAGCAAACATGAGCAGTAGGGAATCAGCCCATCTCTTATTTACATGTTTGTTCCTTCAGCAGTTAGGGAACATTTGTACATTTCCCTTTTACCTGGGAGCAAACCAGTGTTGATGCTTCAAGTGTCTCAGTTTTCAAACAGCTTATAGACTCCAGAAGAGGAAAAGCACCAAACCAAATTATTTATTAGAGCTTAAGAGTGAAGCCGCCCCACCAGACTCACCGACTTTCCTATTTTACTGAAGGCCTTAACAAATCAGAATTAGAGAAAACATGAGATTTTGAGGGAAATGCCATTTCAGGATTTTTTTAATAAACAAAAATTCTGAAGTGATAAATAAAAAAGTATACTTATAAAGCAAATTAGGGGTTAAAATACATTATAAAAGGTTTTTAAATTTTTCAGAGAATTTTTTCATTTCCATTTAATTACAACATGGAATGTGGAAAATAAGAAAAGAAATAGCTATCTGCATACACAATATGCATATGACAAGATAGAGTACTATTCGTACTTTCTTTTTAAGGTCTAAATGCCACAAAATGCACTCAGATTCTATAAAAGTAAGTTGTCCTATTATGTGTAAAACTTAGAATAAAAAGCAGTTTGTATAGAATAGCATTCATAAAGCCTTCATGGAAAGCAAAGAAGGAAGGAGAAACAGTTAAATTAACACATGAAATAGCAAAATAGAAGAGCCAAAAAGTCAATATATTGATTAATTCCTATGATGATACAGAGTATCTACTCAACAGTCAATTAACATTTTAACATATTTCTTGATATAAAGGAAGTTAGAAAAAAGTTCCCAAATTCATATAAAGATATAATCAATAATTGGAGGTTTAATGCCTCTCTTAATATAAGCTAGGTTGCAGAGTTTTAATCTATTCTCAAAGAATAAAATGCTGTACATTTTAATGAAGGTGTGGCTTTGATTTAACAAATATGGGAAAAAGTAGCTTTTAATTCACAGCACTTTAAAAAATCAAGGTTAACCACCTCTGAACCCTATTCCTAAATGAAATTTTTAGCAGATACATGACTTTTTAGCAATGAATAAATGAATAAAATAAAACGTATGAGATTTTTTCTTTTCTTTCTTTCTTTTTTTTTTTTTTTTTTGTTCTATAAGAAGAAGCAATGCCCTATTAATTTTTTTTAGCAATGAATAAATGAATAAAATAAAACGTATGAGATTTTTTCTTTTCTTTCTTTCTTTCTTTCTTTTTTTTTTTTTTTTTTGTTCTATAAGAAGAAGCAATGCCCTATTAATAACAAGACAATTTAGATTTTGAATATCTTTGACAGACAACTTGGCATTAGCCATTTTAAAATCCAACATGGGATAAAGTTATGCATTACTAGTCTCTACGTTTTTGTCAAGAGATGAACATTTTGCCAGATTTTTAATAATATGCCAAGAGCTTTGTCAGTCAGTTTATTTAGCCCTGCGTGGTTATGCCAGCTTTCGCCCACCACCCCACTGGGTGTAACACTGCCCGTCACAGCTCACATAACTCCTCCCCTGCAATTAGACAAAGTCAACACAGCAATCACTCCCAACCGCCCTGAGCTACCTGCACTATCAACAGTGCAGATTCCGAGGCTTAAACAAGCTTTGCTTTGTCACTGCCTTCCCACCCCAATTAGGACTTTTTTTCTGCCCAGGCAATTTAGCACCAACACCATGGGTTGACCAGATAACTCTTTTAAAAAGCGCGTTTAAATCATTCTTCTGCCCATCCCCCTCCCCCAGTCCAACCCAATCAATTCTTTCTCCACCTCCTTTCACTACTTCCTCCAGCGCCATTCCTCCCTGCCCCCGCTTCCCCCAAAAAAGCACTCTCAGAAAGAAATAGGAGTCTTCCAGGAGGCAACTTGCAGTCCCTAACTAGTTACCATGCCGACTGGAGCCTGTGCCCTGGAATGTGCTGCTGCCACACTGAACTCAATGAAAAGATGAAGAAAATGTGCAGGCAATACTAGCTTGGCTGTGATGCTGGGGAATCTGAGACAGGGCTGTTGGTATGGAAGGATCTCACTGCATGCAATTTGCAAACATGCCAACTCAATAGCATGTGATAGGCACTGGATGGAATTTAGAGGTCTTGGGGTCTTAAAGGGCTGGAAAGGAATAGGGAGATGAATGGGGGAAATCTGCCCCATGGAACAACAATTGCCCTTCGGAAAGTGATTTATCAATTTTAATAAGAATGTATTTAAAATGCTGAAAGAAATTAAACATATTATCCCATCTCTTCTAAGTCCAATGATGACTCTTTCTTCTTAATATTATCTGCACTATACTTTTGACTGGCTATTTAAAAAATTTGACTTTTTGTCCTAAAAGTCAGCAGTGGAATTCATATGAAACCATGACTGTGTTGTCAGGAGCTCTGATGGAGTTGTAAATCACAAACAGTATTTCCTGAACAATTGCACAGAGCATGGGATTGCTATAGTTTTGTGTTGGGAAAGGTGGAGGCAGAAGGCAGCCCATGAAAAGCAGAATTCTGAGAGTTGAAGAGTTCCATGACCTTTTCATCCAGATGGAAGCAGATTTGGGTCTATATGGGGGAACTTTTAGGGAGTCTCCCTTGTTCTGGAGAACTGGGCTACCATGAGATGATTCTTAGTTTAGAGGTGTCCTAGGGACATTAAGAGTACATACAGGACTACCATGGGGCTAGGTTCACTTCAATAAAATTCTTACCCAAAACCTCTCTTCTTGTTCCACGTTCATGTGAACCAGATTATACTTTGGACTTCCTGGAGTGGGTGGGGACAATTTTCCAAAGTGAGAATGATTCAGGATTACTACTTACACCTCATACTCAGATTAGTAAAATTTCTTTCTTCTTGTCTTTTCACCCTTCCACATCAATTGATTCCAAACTGTCCTGCACATCGCTGGCAGAATAGTTTTCTGTGCTTGCCAATTCGACCCTGTCTTTTCATTGCCCACAGCCTCCCTATGGCTCCTCATTGCCATGGCAACCACATGTCCTGGATTTTTCAGGACATTTTTTATTTCAAATATTCTGTCATGTGGTCAAACCATGTGTCAGAGTATATGCCAAAAGATATGTCCTGATTTGAGTTTTGAAATATGGTCACTCTACCTATTGCTCCCAAGATATAGTGGTTGTTTGTCCTTCCTTTTTCTAGTTTGCTAAAAACACACAGTGTTATTCTTTTAATGTAGCAATACCGTTCACTTGGATCATACATAATATTTTGCAGAGTACTTTCACATAATCATCTCAATGGATCCTTTCCTACCTGTGAGGTAGGACAAGATAGGAGACAGTATTTTAATTTTACAAATGAAAAAATTGGGACACAGAGTAGTTAATTGACTTTCTCTCGTTTCCACAGTGGCAAAGTGACTAGAATCCCCGCCTCCTGATTCTAATGTCTTTCTTCTCCAACATGCTGCTTCCGTACATAAATATAATGCTTTATACTCTAGGTTGGTTTGCTGTTGATGTCCCTGAAAGACTGTCTTTCAGGAGATCACTTGACTGTAGAAGACCACCTCTTTTCTGATTTACGCATTACATCAACTCATGAGGTTGAGCAAGAGTTGGGGGGAAAGGCTTTAAGATGGAAGAGCTGGTGGGATGAGATGTTAATGACCAATGTCATACATAATTTAAAAGAGAAAGAGGAAGAAGAAAAAAGAGAAAAGAATTCCAGGGAATCTGTTCAACAGTTACGTCAGTAATATTTCTCAAAAATAGGCTTACTTAGCACATCTTAGCAATGTTTGTAAACACCTGCTTCTTAATACTACAAAGATTTCTCAAAAATAGAATTATTGTATTGTTTTTTTCCTAGCTAATATGTTACATGGAGCTAGACAGTATATATGAGAATAAAAAGAAAAGAGGAGGAAAAAGGAATATTATTATTAGCCTAATTATTCATTTATGTATTTAATAATTAATCTGACAGATATCAAGCACCAACTCTGTGCCAGGCACTATACTAGAAGCTACAAATGCAGTGGTGATATCTTGGACTTTATAGTCTGGTGATAATTATTGATTGCAATAAGTGCTACAAAGAAGATAAATAGGATGATGTGATAAAGAGAACTGTGGGAGGCCGGGAGGTACTAAGAAGAGCTACTTCAGATGGAGTGGTCAGGGAAAGCCTCTGTGAGGAGGTGGGGTTTAAACTGACACTTGAAGGGTGATATGAAGCCATATCACGCACAGAGCTAGGGAAGGAGCATTCAGAAAGAGGGAGCGTGAAGCACAGAGCCTGTTCTTGTTACTCCATGTGTCTGCAGAGTAGGGACCAAGCTGTTGGGGGCTGGGGAAATGGGATGAGGTGAGGCTGGAGTTTTACTGGCCTTGAAGGCCATGATAAGGGGTTGGGACTATATTCTTTTTTTTTTTTTTTTCCTTTTTCCAAAAGGCACCATTGAACAATTTATTACTCAATGTAGTCAGAGTTAGTAATCATGAAACCAGCAATAATAGCTAATGTTTATTGCTTTTTGTAATAAATACCAGCTATTTCATATGCATTACCACATTCAATGCACAAAAACAATCTTTAAATGGTTATTGTTATTGCCCATTTTAAAAATGAAGAAACTGAGGCTTTGAGAAGACAAGGAGCTGGTGAAAGTCACACAGCTAGAAGTTTGGAGCCAGGATTCAAACCCAGGCCTAATTTGACTAATAGGGCTAGTGTCTTTCTTTCTTTCTCTTTCTTTCTTTCTTTCTTTCTTTCTTTCTTTCTTTCTTTCTTTCTTTCTTTCTTTCTTTCTTTCTTTCTTTCTTTCTTTCTTTCTTTCTTTCTTTCTTCCTTCCTTCCTTCCTTCCTTCCTTCCTTCCTTCCTTCCTTCCTTCCTTCCTTCCTTCCTTCCTTCCTTCCTTCTTTTTTAATAGTGAGCCTCAAAGGCTGGTTGGGAATTAAATTGTTTTTCGTGAAATATAATTTAAAAATGTTCAGGTATCATCCAGGGCTCAAAAATGTCTTTTATTTTTTTCTTGTATGTACGTAAAGTGTACAACATGATGTTTGATATACTTATCTTGATATACATGGTGAGGTGATTATTAACAGCCAAGCAAATTAACATACCCATCATCTTATATATTTGCCTTTTGCATGTGTGTGTGCATGTGTGTGGTAAGAGTATCTAAAATGTACTCTTTGGGCAATTTACCAGTATACGATACAATGTTATTAACTATAGTCATGTTGTACATTAGATCTCTAGATTTATTCATCCTAACTAACTGCAACTTTGCACCTTTTGATCTATATCTTCCCATCTTCCCCTGTGCATGACCCCCACACCCCCAGTAACCACTGTTTTGCTGTTTCTATGTATTCGTTTTTTTTTTTTTTAACTTAGAGAATGTTATGCTGAGAGTTATAAATCAAACACAGAAAGAAAAATACTGGTTGAGACTAAATTAAGAGCAATAGAAAGTCACTGAAGCTGTTGAAGAGAGAGATTTTTAGATAAGATTCTTTTTAAGAAAAAAACTGCTCCTGAACCCAATTCTCATCCTAAAGGTCCAACTGTACAGAAACAATGCTGTAGGTGAAATATCAAAACTCCCAGGGCTATTTGTGCAGCATTAAAAAGTTCTTTACCCTCTAAAAATGTTCAGAATGGAATTGTAGGCTAGATTTCAAAATGTGGGTGAGCCACTCATTCATTAGCATTTTACGTACCAAGCACTGTGTTGTCTAGGCTTCTTAACTCAAGATCAATAAAATTATCCAGAAATGGGAATATAACCAAGGTTAATTTGAGAAGGGAGGACAGGAGGAAAATGGGAATAGGCAGGCAGTTTTTTTCTGGCTAGACAGGGATGGAGAGGATTTGTTATTAGGCAGAGATGTCTAGAAGATTCTAATTGTTGTTGGTATCTTCAGTCTTAATGTTTTGCCAGGAAATGGACAGGAGGAGGCAGTGGTATGTGACTGAAGCTGTTCTGCATAACAGTGTACTATGGAATCAACTCACCAGGCTGGGACTTTAATTTGACTGTGACTTTGGTCAGTACAGAACATGTGTGATATGCACCTCTTTCTATTGTGATCCCTGATTATGTCTGCAAAATAACTACTTCAATGAAAGGCGAAAGTTTTGAGTCAATTATCAGATGCTTTGCAATGGTCAGACGTAATGCACAATTCATGACTCATGGATTTCAGTTTTCAGCTATATGTGTGGCGTTAATCTGTGAGTATTCGGTAAGGATAGTCACAGATGCATATGTGACCTTTGAGGCTCGCCTGATGCACAGTTCCATAGTATAAAGTCAGGAGTCTTCCTTTTTTTTTTTTTTAAATGAAATGTTATGATTGTCATTCTATATTCTTTATTTGTTGGAAATAAAGTATTAAATCAAATTGGAAAAGGAGTGATTGTTGGATAATTTATAATTAATTTTCTGCAATGTTGAAAAGAAAAAGATTCAAAGCCAATTCAGTCTTGCAATCATAGTTTCTTTCATTCTTGAAAGTATATTTTGAAGAACCCACATACAGTGAAATCAGAATTCAAATTTCTATCCAACACCAACATTAAACATATATTACTATTACTTGATTTATATTTACAATATTAAAAATCAGACATACCATAGCTAGTCAAAAATCTCTATTTAGGAATGTTTCCTAATGGAAAAAGTCAGAGAACTGGTTCATTTGAGTAAATGTGGCTTATCTTTGTGCTATTTCCAGAATGATCACCTTAGATCTATTTTAATAGTCTTACAATAACACAAAGATCCCATGTTACAAAATAAACCTTAGGACCATCTACAGTCAGGTAGGCCTTAGCATGTATTCATGTAGCAACCTCAACTACCTAACTATTCATTTGCTAAAACACATGCAGCAAAAATAAACATTCTTTTAAAAACATTGGTTTTCCCATTTTGCTCTTTGGATTTGAGTCTTTCAGATTACATAATACAAGGCAAATGCTTAAAAGCCAAAATATACATAAGTTACTTCACATTATCTTTTATTGCTTTTTATTTTTAACTCTGTTGTACAGTTAATACTAAGAAAAAGTATAAAATAAAATTAAAAAAAAGAGGCATACCTATATTCCTCAGGTGTTGGCCTGTACCCTTAAATTGCCAGTTATTAAAATAAAAAACCAAAAATAGAAATATTTTTAGATCAATGACTGCAGTTTTCTTTCTTTATTCATTAATAAATAGCTTTGAGTGCCTACTGTGTGCAAGGCACAGGGCTAGGATCTAGGGATACAGCATGGAGAGCAATCCAGTTTATTTTTGGAGGGAATCTGAAGGTGCAGATATGAGATAGGAAGCAAGCCAGAAAGGACAGAAGGCTTCAGAGAAATCAATTCTTGCGGGTATTGCTGACAGTGATTTTTAAGCATGAAATAACGAAGCATGAACATTCTTCATGTCAGTAGTTATGATGTTCTGTTTTTAAAGAAATTTCCCTGAAGTTGCTTTATCACATGTCTTGCAATATATGACATTCACAGTTTTTGCCTATGTCACCACCGAATCAGCAACTAGCATTCAGCTCCTTTTTCTTTTCCGTGGACTGATTTCAACTAGCAGAATTTTGTAGTTCCTTCTGTCCAAATGTTTTGGCATATTTGTGTACCCCTAGGAGTACAACTTCCTATGAGAACACCCTAAGCTTCAATGCTTTAGGACAGAAATGGTGGTAAGATGGGAGATAGGTTGAAAGAGGTTTAAAATTTTTTTGGAAAATAACCTCTCTCCCTGAATGCATTTTCTTCCACTAGTCTACATTCCCTTGGATCTGTTCTATTTCTGCCATTTAGTGAAAGCATCACAAAAGATGCTGGCGGCCACTGCAGGGAGAACAGAGAGTTTTGGTGACTCAGAAAATAACCATATGGCATTCAAGCTTCTTTATTTTGCCCAAAGAGAGCTCACAATAATTCAGTCATGAAGTTTGCGCACTGAGACAAACACTTGTACAACTGGAACAGATTTACATTTGCCATTGTTTTCTTTGTTTTCTATTCAAATGAATATGATAGAATTTCTTTTAAGAAAATTCTCAACTCTCTCATTTTGAGGGATTACTCTGCTAAATGTTTTGGAGACTTTAAAAACGGGTGCCTGGGTAGGGTTACCAGATAAAATACTGAATGCTCAGATAAATTTGAATTTCAGATAAACAACAAATAATCTTTTAGTATACATATTGTCCCATGCTGTGTTTGGGACATGTTTATACAAAAAAAAAAAATCATTTGTGCCATCTTGTATTATTTGCTAAATCCAGCAACTCTATGCCTGGGCAATGGGCACTAGAGTCGTCATATTATAGTATGAATGGATATATGAGTTTATAATTTTAAAGCACTGTTTTTGGCACAATTTTGATGCCACCAAGAGCAGCACCATGAAAATAGTTTATCAAGTATCCACATGCTTATCAAAATTGTGCTGGTTGCCATGCCAAGTTAGTTAAGTGGACATGGTCCTTTCAATCTAGAAAGACAAATGAAGAGACAGTATCAACAATGAGAAATCAGATAAAAAGAAAAGGAAACATTAAAAAAACTTGACAGACATCAAAGGAGTATATACTATAAATAAAGTACTTCTATTATCTGGACAACGCGTTGTTAGGAATTGACACAAGACCACAAACATTTCACAGAGGTCACTGGGCAACTGTTGACATCTTCTGTTTGGAGGCAAAACAATGACTCAGGAGTGAAGGAATCTCTCCTTCATTTAACTCCCAGAATCACATCAGAACTACCTCAATGCCTCATCTCTGCAAGACATTTCATGGGATTAGAAAATTATATGGATCTGAACTTTTTAAGAGAAGAGAACAGAACTGAGGTTGCAGGGGGTGGGAAAAGGGAAAAGGGAAGTGGGAAAGGGAGGAATTGGTAAAGGGCCATGAAAAATGATTACGTTGTATAATCAGGAATATATTAATTACCCTGATTTGACCATCACATATTGCACACTGGTATTGATATTCAATGCTGTACCCCACAGATATGTACAACCAACTATGTTCCAATAAAAAAAGCTATGTGGATATATAAAAAGGGATACATACACACATACATTACTATACACATGTATATAGATAAGAGAAAATGCAACCATCAATGCAATTGGAAAATTCTCACATATTTACTCATAACTGATCTGATCAGTTTGCTATCAATAACTAATGGGACTGATAACTATATTCAGATAAGTGGTGCAGATGCTGCTTTGATAACTAAGATAACTGAAATGATCCAGTCCATTGTGCTGCAATCTAGTCTTATGGTGAGGGCTCACTTGGCAACCAGCTTATCAAACTTCAGAAATTAACTTTAAATGTTTAATTCAAAATGTCCATATGTAGAATTGGGACAGCCTGAGAGGTTGTCAGGAATTATCTGAACATATTCCCATATTTTTTTCTTATTACAAAAGTATTATATAGTCATTGTAGAGAGTTTAAAAAAACAGATAAATGGGGGGAAAAGCCATCATAATCTCACATATTTGAATTAGGAAATAATCTATTAAATTTCTATCCAACACCAACATTAAACATATATTACTATTACTTGATTTATATTTACAATATTAAAAGAATTTTCTATTATTTAAAGAGATAAAATATAACATACTGCTAAAAACCCATCTCCACCCACCCCTTCTTCTCTTTCCTTCTCTTCCCTGGGCAACCACTGCCCTGAAATTGTCATGTGTCATTCCCATGAATGTTTTTGTGCTTTTACAATATGGGTATGAATACACAAACTATTGTTTTCTTTGTTAAAAAGAAAAAAAGAGGAATACTGCACATATGTTTGGAATTTGCTTTTTTCACCTACCATCATGTTAATACATGTAGAGATAAGGCATTCATTTTAACTGCTGTACAGGATCCCAGTGAATGAATGTAGCCATTCCTATAATAAGAGACAATTAGAATGTTTGCTCGTCTTTCTCTAATAAAAACAGTGTAGCAACGGGTGCCGAGTACATACATTCAAGATTTTTTTCAGAGATGACACCTAAAAGTATAATTAATGCAAAATATGGAAACCTTCAGTTTTCCAAGTTTTGAAATTACTTTTGAAGAGTGATGACACCAATTTATACTTCTACCAGAAATGTGTAGTATCTAATTTCCCCACATCATTAAAGTGCATTGTCAGATGTTAATGTTTGTCAGTCTGAAAGTGCCTCATTGATTACTTTTATTTCCCTAATTGTTAATGAAGTTGAGCATATTTTTCATGTTTATTTATAATTCAGGTTTCTTGTCCTATCAAATACTTATTCATATTTTTTTGCTTTAAATTTTTTTTTTCATACTGGGTTTTAGGAATTTTTATATGGCTGGGATACAGATCCACTGTTACATCATTTGCAAACATTTTCTTTCAATGTGTGGCTTGTATTTTATTTTGTTTAAGACATCATATGAAATATTTAAAGTTAAAGTAGTAAAATATACTCATATTTTCCTTTAAGGTTTGTGCTTTTCATGTTTTATTTAAGATTTCCTTCTTTGTTGTGATGCCATAAAGATATTCTCCTATATTTTCATCTACATGTTTTATAAACTTTTTTTTTTTCTTTTTTTTACGTTTAGGTTTTTATTCCCGGAATTAATTTTTGTTTACGGTATGAGATAGAGGTTCAATTTTGTCTTTTTCCATACGAATTTCTAATTGTCCTAGCATTGTTTGTTGCTGATACCTTCTTTCCCCGTGGATTTATAATGTCTCTGTTATATCTCAAGCACCCAGATAAGTGAGAACCTGTTTCTGGGCTCTCGATTTCTGTTCCATGACCTATTAGTCTATTCCTGTTCTGATGTCACCATGTTTGGGGTAAGCTCCTCCTCCCATTCCTACCTCCTCCTTCTTCTCGGGGATTGCTTAGCCTCTCTTTAGGTTTCTAGCACATGCTCGGGGATTGTCACATTCTGTGAAAAATCATGTTGAGATTTTGATTGGCATTGCATGTAATTTTTAGATTAATTTGGAGGCATGCAATCTTACTATTTTGCATCCTTTCATCTATTAACTTGGTATACCTCTTTATTTTAGTTCTATCATGTTCTTTAATAAAGCTTCATACTTTTTTTCCATGAGTTTTTTTCTGTTTTTGTTGCATGTTTTCCCTAGGTTCCTTATAGTTATATAAGGCTATTGTAAATGGAAAATATCATATGACATTTTTCAATTGTATGCTGCTGTTGTATAGAAATGCAATTAATTTGGGCATATTGATCTTATATTTGGCAACCTCGTTGAACTTTTATGTCTTAGGTTTTATTGGAACCAATCTTACTGTCTTTGAATACTGATAGGTTTTTCTTTCCAATTCTTATACCTTTCGTTTCCCTCTCCCTGTCTTACCATGCGGCTAGAGCAGAAAGTACGGTGTGGAATAGCAATAGTGAGGGTGAGTATCCTTGCATTATTCCTGATTTTAAAGCGAATGCTTACACTGTTTCACCATTAAATATGATGTGTTTGCATTGGGTTCAGGAGGTCAAGCAAGTTAGATAATCTTCCTAGTTTGCTAAAGAGTTTTTGGTTTTCTTCATTTTGTTTTGCTTTTAAACGATGGGGAATTGAATTTTATCAAATATTTTTTGTACGCCTGTTGTGATAATCATATGGCTTTTCTTATTTAGCCTATAATTTTATTTTTATGTTATCTTTGTCTGGGTTTGGTACCAAAAATGACAAGAATACTAACTTCAAAAAATAAGTTGAGAAGCTTCTCCTCTTTCTCTCCTACTGGAAACAGTTTGTATAAGAGAGAGTTTATCTATGTTTTGAAGGTTTGGTAGAATTTTGTAAAACTGTCTGAGCCTGGTATTTTTGTTTGTTTGTTGTGTGAATAGACTTTTTACAACTGATTCAATTTTTTAAAAATGTGTGGTCTTTAGTTTTCTAATTCTTCTTGATCAAGCTTTGATTTTGTTTTCAAAGAAAATGTTTCATTTTGTCCATGTTTCCAAATTTTTGCTATGAAGCTATTTGTAGTATATTCTCATAATTTATAAAATCTCTTATTTATCTGTACTTATGTTCCTTTATTAGTTTATTACTTGTTTATGACTTCTTAGTTTTTCTTAAACAGAGATGTTTGTCTTGCATATAAAAACAGAATAGGGCTGGCCTGTTGCTCAATGCGCAGAGCATGGTGCTGATGGCACCAAGGTCAAGGGTTCCAATTGCTGTACTGCTGGAATTTTTAAAAAACAGCTTTTATTTTTGTTGACTCCCTACATATTTTCTTTACAACAAATTTCTTAATTTCTGCTCTTATATGTATTAAGAATGCTTTAATTGCATTATGCAATTTTTTAAAAATCACGGTTCACGTCTAAAAATATTCTAATTTCATTATAATTTCTTCTTTAACTCATGAGTTACTGCGAAGTGTGCTTTTAAATTTAAAAATTCAAGAATTCTTTTGTTATTATTTTTTAATGCTGCATTGTGATTAGAAAACATGATCTGTGAGATACTGATTTTTTGGTATATTTGTTTTGTGGCCTAATACATGGTTAATTTGTGTAAATGTGCCATGTGGGCTTGAAAAGAAAGTATCTTCTCTAATTATTGGTACACAATTCTCTACACATTTATTAAATCAGGTTTACTAATTGTGCCATTCAAATGCTAAATGATCTTTCTAAATTTTTAGTTT
>NW_007726246.1:398170-399806 GCF_000696425.1 Galeopterus variegatus
TTTCTTGATAATTATAGGAAAGTTAGTGTTAAAATCTCCCTCTATGATTGTGGATTGATCAAATTCTTCTTGCTATTCTGTCAATTTTTACTTTATTTGGAGGCTATATTACTAAGAACAATTTATAATTGATATATCTTCCTAGTAATTTTTTCCTTTAATCATTGATTAGTGACCTCTTCTATCCCTAGCAGTGCTTTTTGCTTAAAGGTCTCTTTTATTTGATGTTGAGATAGGTGGCTGGCTTACCTACATTGATAGGTGGCTGGCTTTCCTCAGAGCAAGTGGTCCAGGAGAGTGTAAGGCAGAACCAGAAATGTTTTTTATGACCTGGCCTTGGAAGTCACATTCCANCTTATTTTGAACACTGTAAGGATCTTAGAACTTTCTAACTCTGATTATCTACTTCAGTCTTATTTACTATTGTTGTTGCTCTTATGGTATGAATGTTTAACAGTCAATGTTTGTTTTGATTTCCCCATATCTACACATTTATTTGTTCTCTTTTGTTTCTTGCATCTTACTTCCTTCCTGATTAATTTTCCCTTTCTTCTCCTATAGTCTATTCCTTGAAAATTCTTTCGATAAGAATCTATGAGTGATAAACCCTTATAGACTTTGTCTCAAAATATTTAATTTTACTTCCATTTTCAAAGGATAGTTTAGCTGTGTGTAAAATTCTAGGTTGATAGTTATTTTACCTTAATACTGTAAAGACATTACTCCATTTTCTTCTGATTTCCATGTTGCTTCTGAGTATTCTGCTTTAAGTCTGTTATTTCTTTTCATAGGTAATCTGTCTTTTTTATGCAAATTCTCTCATGTTCTGCATTTTTACTTCAATGTTCGGGTATGGATTTATTTTTGATTTGCCTACTTGAAACTCACTGTGGTTCTTGATTTTGAAAATACATTTCTTTTCATACTTTGGAAAATTCTCAACCACTATCTGTTCAAATAGTGCATCTCCCTCATTCTGTCTTGTGTATCCTATTGGAATTCCTATTGATGAAAAGGTGAGAAATACCAGAAATTAAGAAATGTTGAAGTATTGAGAAGGTAATGAGAAGGTTTAACATTCATCTGTCTGTGCTTCATTCTTTTTTTTTTTTTTTCCATTTTGTCTTTTTTCATGACGGTAACGGGATCACAACCCTCAGTGTCGCGCCCGTACCACTACTGGTAACGGGATCGAAACCCTCAGTGTCGCGCTCGCACCACGCTCAACCAGTGAGTGGACTGGTCTCTATATGGGATCCGAACCCTCGGCGGGANGGAGAGTGTAAGGCAGAACCAGAAATGTTTTTTATGACCTGGCCTTGGAAGTCACATTCCATGTCTTTCATGGTATCTTATTAGTCACAGGTACCAACTGGGAAAGAAATACAAAAAGGCGTGAATACAGGGAGGTGAGACTTACTGGGGGCCACTTGAAGGCTGGTGACTACAGGTACCTTTATTTATTTTATTTTATTGCCTTTCTTTGTTGATTGTCTTCTTTTTTTTTCACAGTTACCTTTTAAAATTAAGAACATACTTGCTTTAACAAAGTTAAAAGTTAATTAATAGTCCTATCTTATTTTGAACACTGTAAGGATCTTAGAACTTTCTAACTCTGATTATCTACTTCAGTCTT
>NW_007726246.1:401686-402763 GCF_000696425.1 Galeopterus variegatus
GCGGGAGCGCCGCCGCACTCCCAAGCACCGCACTCTACCAAGTGCGCCACCGGGCCGGCCCATCTGTGCTTCATTCTGAGAGTCCTCTCAAATTCATTTTCTAGCTGATTAGGTCTTACCTTACCTGAATCTAATCTACTATTTTAACAAATTCATTGATTTTTCTAATCCGTGAAAATTTTATTTTTAGATGGCTTATTTTTTTCTTAACTCTGCCTATACTTTTTTTTATAGTGTCCTGTTTTTGTGATTTCAATTCCTTCTTTATATGATTTAAAATATGCTTATACCATTGTCACTTCTATTATCTGAATTTCTTTGGGGTCAAATACTGTGGGTTTTTAAAAAAATTCTCTTCCTGACTTAATTATAAGATTGTTTATGATGTACTTTGACTGTGACTTCATCTCCATTGAGATTTTATCTGTGGGAAACCTGTGTGGCCTGGGTTGAGGTATGTTTCTCTGGACTGGGTGCTTTTTCTGGGTACCTGATATCACTGGATCATTGAGGGTCATCTCAAAGGTTGACTGCCACTAGCCAGGAACCACTTTTTATGTTGGTTTCTACACTTATGGGTTCCCCTGACCTTGTGGTATGAGTTTTAAAGGAGGTTATTTTCCCAGCTAGAGCTGAGGATGACTCAGATACATTTCCCTACCATCTCTCAGTGTCATTGGGTAGATTTTTTTTTTTTTTTGGTCATTTCCTTCACTGAAGGTCAGAGTCATGGTTTTATGCCAGGATCTCAGTTTCAACTCCTTACTTTATCTAGCCCCGAACCTTGCCTTTTGTTTCTATTTGGGTATTAAAACTCAAGCCTCTGAGTTACAAAGGCTTTTACACTCCCTCTCTTTCTTAGATGCTTATCTACATATTAAAAATACATGTGTGTGTGTTTATCTAGATTTTCTAGGTATTTATAGGAAGAAGGATTGCAGGTTATCTAGTTTTCCACCTTTCCAGGAATTGCTTTGCCCATGTTCTGTTTCAAGAAACAGAAGTCAAGTTATCAGCTTGTGCCTGAGCTGCTTTGCACACCTGTCATTCCTCCAGCAGGAAACAGGGGGACCCTCA
>NW_007726246.1:403311-420233 GCF_000696425.1 Galeopterus variegatus
GTGTGTGTTTATCTAGATTTTCTAGGTATTTATAGGAAGAGGGATTGCAGGTTATCTAGTTTTCCACCTTTCTAGGAATTGCTTTGCCCATGTTCTGTTTCAAGAAACAGAAGTCAAGTTATCAGCTTGTGCCTGAGCTGCTTTGCACACCTGTCATTCCTCCAGCAGGAAACAGGGGGACCCTCAGGCAAGGCTTGAAAATGGCAAAATTCATGTTTGGCACCTTCTCATTTAAAGCATTCTCTCTTATCTCTCCTGTCCTCTTCAGCATCTCACTTGTCCTTCCTCATTGGGTCCTGCACTTCCAGAATGCTCTAAAGTCCTTCTGGGACTTGTCATTTCTGTGCTTTACCCTCTGCTTTTTGTGGAAATGTGCCTCACCAGTATCTCTGCACTGTCCAAAGTGTCCAGGTGACAATTAGCTAATCTGATAAGCTCATTCATGCTAATGTGCTAATGAAAGAGGACCACGAAGATGGCTGTCCTTCCCCTACCTCCTGATCAGGAGCTCCTCTTGTCCTGCCAGGTAACATATGTGCATAGCAGCAGTGAGCTTCTAGGACCGCGACCTGGCTTTAGTGATCTAACCTGGAGGATTGATGTTAATGGAATGAGACTTTTAAGTCAGGTAGGAGGGACAGCTGAGTTGAGGTGGGCAAGAGAGTCAGGGAAAAATGACCCTCAGATCGTGTCATCGGACTGTCTACTAAGTGGTGGTTACATTAACTCTTTCATGCCTAAACTGCAAAGGATAAAGAGAATTTTTCAGAACATCCCTTTGCTATATCAAAATTATTCTCACTGGAAACCTCTCTACAAAACATGAACCAGAACTCAGCAGAACCAAAACATATTGGGTTCATTGGTGCACATTCTGATGTTTTCATTTTGCTGATTCTATAAGGGATAAACTACATCCCTTTTAGGGAATGAGCAAAAAAGAGATGGGTCCTTAAATTGGGGGCAGAACTTCCAGGATTGGCTTTAGACAGAATAGAGAAGGACTGGTAAATTTTTTTTTTCCATCTTCTGGGCCTCATTCTGTTGGGTGTCAATCTCTGAAGAGCTAGGGTGTCAGAGATGACAGGCTCATGGGAGCTTCAGTGGGATGGCTTGCACCTTTGAGTCCCTGAGAGCAAGCCACGTCTTGTGAGGAAGAATAAACAGGTATATGCTTATTTCTCTTTTGTTTCCCTGTATTTTCACAAAGTAAGTGTTTTGGCCTAGTTGTTACTGTGTTATGGGGTCTACTGAGAGGGTAGACTTTGGTAACTGTGTGTTTGTTGGGCTAGTGGTGACTGTAACTGCTTTGAGGACCCCTTATTAGATGGAGTACAGTGGCCTTTCCTCCCTTTTGCCCTTCCCTACCCACTCTCCACGCTGTCCTGCTGGCTCACTCCACTGGAGGCTGACCCACATGGACGGCATCAACACGTGCTCTTGCCCTTTGGCTTCAGGTCGGGTTTGGCCAATGGGGAATCCCGGTAGGAGTCTGGAGGGAGGGAGGGAGCAGAGCGGGAGTGGGGCATTTGTACTCTGGGTTCCCTCCCTGCGGGTTTGTTACAGGCTGGCTCTTGCTCAGGTGAAAGCCTTGCCTCTTCTAGAAGCACCTCTCTGCAGGCCTTCTCTTTCTTTGGCTTCTGGCTATCTGCTCTTTCCACCCTAGCCCTGGACACTTCTCTCTCCCTGGTGGTTTCCTTATGCTCTGCCCAAACCTTTGTAAAGAGTCCCTTTATTAAACTCTCTTCAAATTGTCCTAATTTGAGTGTGCCATCTGTTTCCTGCTGGGAAGCTGACTGATAAAACACCCAAATGCTTCTTTTTATTGTGTTTTTCTTTTTTCCTTAAAGTAAGAGGTATTTTTTTTATTGTGGTCAAATATACATAAACATTAAATTTATCATTTTATCCATTTTTAGATGTACAGTTCTGTGGTATTCAGTACATTCGCACTGTTGTGCAGCCACCACCACCATCCATCTCCAGAACTTTTTCATCTTCCCAAACCAAAACTCTGTATCCATTAAACAGTAACTTCCCATTACCCTTCCCCCCCAGTCCCAAATAACCACCACTCTACTTTCTGTATTTATGAATTTGACCATTCTATATCCCTCATATAAGTGGAACCATACAATATTTGTTCTTTTGTGTCTGGCTTATTCCACTTAGCACAATCTTTTCAAGATTCATAAAAGGTTTAAATGTATTGATGCTGTAGTTGGTTCCATAAGGGACAATATTAGTTCCCTTCTACAAGCTTATAAAGCTTTGAGATATTTGTGGACAACTTCCCATGAAAGTCTGGTGTTATAGAATCGATGTTTTAATTCTTTGGTGGTAAGGAATCATTGATTCCTTGGTGGTAATAATCTAGTTTCTTCTCGAGAGAATTTTGTGGAGTGAAGACAAACACTGACCACTGAAGCCTTGGAATGATATCAACCGTGCACTTCTTGTCATATTGAAGAATGTACTCTAACATTGGTAATCCTTGCAAGGGCCTTTAAAAATATTGTGGACGATCTCTTTCTTCCATGTCACATTCACAGGCATTTATGAGTACTGGTGTAAATACTGCAGAACCCAGAAGTATCCTGAACATGAAAGATCTTTTGAACATGACTCAGTTTCGAAGCTACGCTGTCACATGAATAATAAAGATCACTTTTATTATGTGATGTGGACTGGTTTAAGGATTGTATTCTAATGGACTGCGAATGATGCCATGCTTTACAGAATATGTGAGCAGAGCAAGGATATAACCCCCAACAGCCTGAAGAATGTTTATTCTGCCTCAAATTTGAATTTCCTGTTGTATGCATTTGATTAATGCTGTGGGTAAAAGTATTGGCTTTAGAAAGAATTGAGAAGGACTGGTAAATTTTTTTTTTCCATCTTCTGGGCCTCATTCTGTTGGGTGTTCTGGTTATATATTTTTGCATAACAAACTGTTCTAAATGTACGGGCTTAAAACCAGTATTATAACCTCTCTCAGTCCTGTGGCTAGGCTGGGCTTAGCTGGATGGTTCTAGCTTGGGGTCTGTTACGTGGTTGTAGTGAGATAGTAGCTGGGGCTACAGTGCTTTGAAGGCATCTTCATTCTTGTATCTGGCATCCGGGCTGGGAGGTGGCTGGAACAATGGAGAGCTGATCAGACACCCATCTCTTCATGCATCCTTTCCACTGGCTAGATTGTGCCTGTTCATGGCATGGCAGCCTCAAGGGTGTCAGCCTTCTTACCACTGGCTTCCCCTGGACTGAGCATTCCAAGAGGTCCTATGCAGAAGCTGCAAGGCTTTTCATGACCTGGCCTCATAAGCTCCAGACATCACTTTAATCACATCCTGTTGGCTAAGCAAGTCACTAAGGTCAGGCCAGATTCCAGGGGAGGGGAATTAGTCTACACCTCTCAAGGGGAGAAGTAGCAAAAAATTTGTGGCCAACTTTAATCTGTCCCAGGGAACACAGGTCTTAATCTCAATACTGCAGCTCGCAAACTCTGGGAGCTTAGACCCATTTGTCATCTGCTCTTTCTGAGAATTAGTTTCCTCATCTGTACAATGCCCCAAATTCAGCAAATGATCTGAAAGACTCTTTCACTTCAAAATTATGAGGGTTCTCTGCCTTCAAAGTATAGGTAACATTTACAGTAAAAGCTCTTCTGTTAATTTATCGGGAGTAGATGTTTTATATATAGTTTCAATGTCTAAGATCTTTTTTTTCCCCCCTGGACCTACATAAATATAAAACTTGAGTCAGCCAGAGATACCAATATAAGACATCGTTTTGAATTTTCCACACTTCTTGGTGTTAACCACGTAGTTTATAAAATGCCAGTGTTGAACAGAAATTATATTTCTGAAATGTAAGGGGCAATGCCCTTATTGAGCTGTAGATTTTTTAGGTGTGAACTATAGTTCTCTAGACAATGGTAGCTAGCAGTGGTGCCCTTTCAGAAATCTGATGCTCTTCAAAAGCTCATATCTAGTTTTAGGTGAGGCAGGGACAGTGACAGATATAATTAAGGTGAATGTTTGAGCCTGGTAGATGGTGAGGACACCTTCTCTTTAGGATTCTCCATTCTGTTTGTCTTGTTTGTTTCAAGGTAGGGTGAAAACTTTCAGCCTATGAATCCCAGCAATAAGACTGACCCTTTAGCTTTCATGGACAAAAAAATAGCCCTTTGGAATAGAGGCACTCCTCAGGTTCCTAGGTAATGCCCTTTGTCAGTTATATACCAATTACCCCTCAGAGTTCAATTTCGTTGCCTGCACTGCCCCATTTTTA
Organism: Galeopterus variegatus; assembly: GCF_000696425.1. Lineage (NCBI taxonomy): Eukaryota > Metazoa > Chordata > Mammalia > Dermoptera > Cynocephalidae > Galeopterus > Galeopterus variegatus. Next base: position 407,602 of record NW_007726246.1, read on the forward strand.
AGACCAGAATCTCAGATATGTTAATATTTAAAACCAAAAAATATATAAAACACAAAACAAGGAGTTCATAAGCCTGCTGAAAAAATTTAATTAGTCCAAATGAGACCATCTTCTGCCCTACTTCTTTCAAAATAAGCTAAGGTGACAAGTGGTACCGAAATATAAAAGTACCAGAATTCTCTGCAAGACCTTGTTAGTTGCCTCCCCAAGAGCAACTCCTCTTTTCTTCCTTGTATATAGGACTCTGATCTTGTCCCAGAGTCTACCCCTATTCCTAATTTAAGGTGAATCCTGACTAGTGTAAATCAATTATGGTGACTCTGTTGAAATTCATTAGTTTAGGGGTGGGTATATAATCGAATCTGACCAATAAGATGTAAAGAGAAGTCTGCTTGGAGCCTCTGAAAAGGTGATTTCCTTCTCAAAATAGCACACAAGAAGAGACATTCCTCTTTGTCCGATGAATGTCGTCATGTCAGAATATAATTCCCAGGCTGTAGTTACTGCAGCCATCTAGTAACCATGCAAGTCCAGGCAGACACACTGAAGATGGCAGAGCAGAAAGATGGAGGGAATCTGGGTCCTTGATGTTGCTGAGTGGAGAATTTAGCCAGCTGCAGTGCCACCTAGCTCTGAATGTCTCATCATGTGCCATAGTGATTGCCCTCATTGTGTAGGCCAGCTTGATCGAAGGCCGCTGTTACTTGAAGCTTACAATATCCTAATATATCCCTTTCTCACACGTGGCAAGCAGCTATTGACATACCTAATATCTCCACTTCACCTGTGCCTGGTGCTGGCCCTGATATCTCCCGAGACATGAAAAAATGAGAAATACATAGTGACATAACTCAATGGGATTGTATCCAGAGGTTGTGTGCAGGCATGGCTGTCCTGACACAGCACGAAACCCTAGGAAGAGAATGAATCAATGATAACTCTGACAGCTGACACTTACTGAGTGTGGACTCTATACACAGACACTGTGGTAACTGCTTCCCACGCCAGTCATTTCATCAACAAATAACCCTCTGAGGTCGGTGCTGTTATTATTCTGAGTTACACAGGAAGAAAATGAGGCATAGAGTTAAGTGACATGCCCACGAGTAAGTGTTGGTCTCTAGCAAGTTATTCAGACTGTGTACTTGAGAACCCACAATCTCAATCGCTGTGCTCCTGGGCCTTTCCGCTCCAGAGGAAGGACAGAATCAGCAGCCCCCGTTGCTATCGGCAGCCCCAGGGGAAGCAGAAAGTTCTTCCTGTTTTCAAGGGATTTTTGTGAGTGACAATAGCTGGTTTCGAATATCTATTATTTGGGGTCATTTACTCATTCAGCAAGCATTTATTCAACACAAACTATGTTGTAGGCCCTGAGTATTTAAAGATGAAAAAAACCTAGATTCTGTCCTCAAATAACTTAATCTAGTGAAGGGACAGATTCTCAATGACACATTTATCAGACAGCATACTCAGTGCTTTAGCTGAGATAATAATAGCTAGCTTAATGAGATAATAATAGCTAGCTTTTGATTATGAGGAGGTATCGGAGAGTTTTATGTAACACACACACACAAAGCATCTAACGCGTAGTAACTATTTGTCCCACAATCCCTATTATGCTGATGAGGTAAATAGGGGAAAGTTCAGCCCAATGTTCACAGTTGGTCAGTGACGAGCTGAATTTGACTCTAAGCAACCTTGCATGTGCTGGGGACCACTGCCCTGGGGTTGTGCAGCTCCCTGTGGAGCAGGAGGAGGAACTGCTCCCAGCTGGACATGGCAGTAGCAAAGGAGGGACCTGGAATGCTTTTTTATTTTAGTTTATCAACAATGTAGTTGATTTTCATGTCCCTTTGCCAATTCCTCCTTTCTCTCCATAGATGGAATTACTTTTTAACTGGACCTTGAAGGGAAAATGCCGATCTAGGTGCCATGAAAGGTAAACCAATCAAGAATTTTAAAAAAAGAAAAAAAGGAAGGAAGGGCATTCCAGGCGGAAAAAAACAGCATGTGCAAAGGTAGAAAGGCTTCAAGGAACCACAGGATGTTCACAGAATAGGACATTTTTGGGGCTCCCACATAGTGTGTGGGGGATGGAGTGATGGGAGGTGTGGCAGGTGGAAGGCCTTTTTGTATGAGAAGCCTACATTTTGTTCCGCAGACAATAGGGGATATATTGAAAATTTTTAAGGAGGAGAGTGATATGAGCTTCTTTTAAGTGATTTAAATGAATAGTAAAGAATTGAAGCCTTGGAACTTTAAGAGAGATGAGTAGGGAGAGGTCCATGGAAGAGTAGCCTCAGAGAACGCCCTGGAAGTAGATAAACCTACTGAGGGCTGTACCGTTAGCCAGTGGCCAAATCCAGCCTGGGAGTCAGGAATGGTTTTTACATTTTTAAAAAGTTGTAAAACAAACAAGAAGAGCAAAGAAGAATATGTGGCAGGTATGACAGAATATGTGGTCTGCAAAGCCTCAAATACTTACCGCCTGTCCCTCATACAGAACACATTTGCTCTAGGTTAAAGCTGGTGGTGGTGGCAAGAGGGGAAGGAGAGGAGGAGATCAGGAGGAAGGTCATCCTTAAAGCCCTTAGTGGGTAGAACTGATAGGAATCCTGGCCAGAAGGGGGTGGTGAATGAGAGAATAGGCAATGCTGTCAAGGATGGATCAAAGAATTCTGGTTTGGACAACTGAGTTTACAGAAGCATCATTATCCAACACACAAAATGCAGGAGGCAGCATCAGGTCAGGGGCAGGAGAGCAGAAAGATTCTTTGATTTGGGACTTGTTGCTGTGAAGTGTCCACAAGACATCCAGGTGGAGATGACCAGGTGACACATTTCACGGAATAATGCTTCTGTGTCTGTTCCTCTGTGATCAGGAATATAGATTCTTTAAGGGCAAAGATCATACAACTTCTGGCACATAATAGGCTGCTAATCAAGTGTGTTGAGTTCACTGAACTGAATCAGACAGTTGAATTTAGGAGACATGGTATGAGATCCAGACTGGAGAAAGAGTCTTAGGTAATAGTCTTAGGTCATACTGAAGTATGAGGGTTGATGACATATTTAATATATACTTAGTGCAATATTAAGTTACATCTTTATTTGCCTTTGCTCAGCTGTCCACTTAACAGTAAGCTCCTCCTATGGCAGCACAAATCACTTTTGGTTCTATTCACAGAGAGGCAGGAGAGAGCACAGCACTTAAGAGCCTGGGCTCATAGCCAGGCAGCTTGGGTTTGAAAACCCTCCTCTCCTACTTTCTAGGTGTAACCTTGAGCAAGTCACTCAACTTTGTGCCTTTATTACTGATTTATAAAATGGAGATAATAATACCCTTTAAGGGGTAGTCGTGGGACTTACTAATACATGTATGTGTTTAGAAAGAGCTACAATCTGTTCCTGAAACAGCCCCCAGAGTTATCCTTTCCAAAAAAAAAAAAAAAAAGTCAAATAATGTCAGCCTGCTGATGAAAACCCTCCAATGGTTCAATATAGAGCCAAAGTCCTTACCATGGTCTATCACCTGTCACACCTTACCTCCCTGACCCCATCTCTTTCTGCTCACCTTGCTCCAGCCACACAGGCCTCCTTGCTGCCCCCTCAAACTCACCAGGGACACTCCTGCCTCAGGGCCTTTGAACTCACTTTCTTTCTGCCTGGAGCACTTTTCTCCAATATATCACCAAGTCGTGCTCCCTCACCTCTTTGAGTCTTCATTCAAATATCACTTCCCCTTTCTGAACAGCATACCCCTCTCTCCTGGATTCCTTCTATGCTTTCTATTTCCTCATAACTCTCACATGCTAATATACTATATAACTAGTTTATTATCTGCCTCTTGCCACTAGAATGTAAGCTTCATGGGGACTGGAATACTGCTGCATTTGCAGAGTGAATGAATAATGTCTACCACGTTATTCCCAAAGCATCTGGCACTATGTCCCACGTGCAGTTGATGACACACAGCTGCCTCTGACTCCACATCTCCCCAGCAGAGCCAGCTCCTGCAAGGTTGAGAGGATAGGTGTAAGAGCAGGTTTATGGATAACCCCCTCCCCTCCATAAACCCTGAGTGAGAGAGTTTTCATTCTACTGGTCGGACAGCCATCTTGTTAAATGCATGTGTTTGGGGAAATAGGCAAGAGACAAATGCTTCATGAGAGCACAGAACCCATTTTGCAGGCTTTTAGAACTGATTTAACAACCCAAAGAAGAAAATTTGTGTATACACAGTAATGCTGTTCTTTTGATATTAAATTAGTATTAAAATGGAATGGAAACTCCTCTTACATTGAGCTCCTATGGAGATGGACAAAGCAGTTTAAGAGAAAAAGCAGCTGCCCTCAGCAGTAGGCTCAGAAATGTCAATTTTAATTAAAACATTTATTTTCAAATACATTTCATGGTTCATATGTAGTGATATGTGTCTACTTCACACAAATATTCAAACTGCTGGGATAAGGAAATTGGAGAAAGGCATTTTGATAAAGAATATTAACAGTATGATCAAAACAAAGAAATGCAAAGAAAAGAAATCCGCATCATGCTTCAGCTTTTCTTCAGTCCACATGTCAGATTGCTCCCCATGGATTGCCCACTGCTGTATAAAGCCCTGAGGACCCCATCACAGAAACCTGGGTGTTCCTGGGTCATCGTGGGCATTGGTGGGCTATTCCCTCACTCTGTGTGAGGGCTGTTTTGTGTATGGATTCCTGTTTACTTCAATACAAGAGGCTGTCTCTCAGTGTTTCTAGACCTTAGCTGGAAGAAAACAACCAAAATGGTCAACTTATGGTTCAAAATTCTCCCAAACTGTCTTTCCCTGAGTACTATTTTGGGTTTGAGTTATTAAAGCTGCAGAAAGGTGTCCAAAATTTTACAATTACTTTCTGAGCTCACCTCTCTTATTGCTCTCTGCCCTGCAGAGCTTATGCACCTGCCAAACTTCTGTTGACTTCCCAGGGAAACCAGTCATGACTTCAACGTGGCCAAAAATCATTGAAATAATAATGTGGCCAATTTAAATAAGCAGCAATTTAGGCTAAGACTTTCTGAAAAATTTGCTCAAATTTCTATGAAGACTTTTATGAATACATTTTTATTTACCAAAATTTAGCTCTGGATTATTGACATAATCTGTGTGTGTGCTGTGCTTAAAAAAAAGAATTGTCATTAGGTTAAAATCAAAGACAACTAGCAATATTTATTAGTGTAATAAGTGTCCTTTATCTTGTAATCTGGTGAGTGCATTTCTGATTAAGGTGTATCCTAATATTTGAGAAAATTACGACACATAAATACAGTTACATTGATTGAAGCTCTCAATATGCTTTTAACCTCTTCAAAGGAGCCATTAACATCACAGTCAGAAACACATAGTCAAGTCCAGAAAATGTATGCAGGTATTGCAATTGGCTATGTATGCCAGGGCTAAACACTTTTACAAATTATTGAGTGTTCCAATTTATGAGTTGTGAGAGTTTGATTTTGTATTTAATGATGTTCATAGTATACTTTCAATTTTATTTTTGAGTTCATTTCAAAGTACTTTTAAGCTTTTCACTTTGATTTAAAAAATATGCTGAGTTATAAACAATACTTTATTAAACCCAAGCATTTTGTTTCTCCCTAGAGTTATATATATGTGTATGTACAAAGGTGCTTCAAAAAAGTTTGTGGAAAATGGAATTAAAAGATAATACCTAGCCAGCCACCAAAAAAAAAAAAAAACCTTTCCATGAAATTTTGAAGTCTCCTCATATTTGTGTACACAGACACACACAGACACACACAGACACACACACACACACACAAAGCATTTTGATTAAGAGCTCTGATAAAGGAAAGGAAACCCTGGCCTTTGCTTTCAGATTGCGAGTGGAAGGGCTGTTTGTTCAGTAGGCTATCTGGCGATGACATAGGCATGTCCTGGCAGAGTTGAACTGAGTTCAATGCCACAGAAAAGTACATGGATAAAGCTTAAGAAGATCAACACTGGGATACTTAACATCAACAAAAGGAAACAAGACACTTATTAAGGATGACCATGTCAAACCAGGTGCTCTAAGAGTTTTTATTGCTTGTCAAGTTCCACCAACACCACTTTGAGAGAGGCACTATTTGTTCCCATTTTTCAGATGAGGAAACTGTCACAGAAAAGTTCAGTGAGTTGCCCCGTATCATGTAGTTGGTAAAAGATGGGAACCCAGGCAGTCAGGCTCTACCATTTGTCTTTTTAAACACTTAGGTTTAATAAAAACATGTGCCATTCTAGGACCTTCCTTTCCATTGGATGGTTGGTTGCTCAGAGCATCGTGGTTAAAAGGGCAAGAGCTTTCAAGCCAATGACAAGGTTCCAGTTGTAGCTGCTCCAACTCCGGCTCTGTGACCCAGCAGCAAGGTACTTAACCTCTCTGTGTCTCAGTTTTCTTCTTGTTAAAATGCGGATGATGTGAGGATTAAATAAATTGGCACACAGCAAGAATCATAAAGATTGGTTGTTGCTGTTATTAGTTCTACTACCATCTACTTAACAGAGTAGTTTAAGAATACATTGTATTTATAGAGGCCAATAAAACTTGGCACATTTGCACAGCACTTTTTATTTTAATAATGAAAAAATAGGAAGAGGGTTAAGTAATGTGGCTACCCTCTTTTTTTTAAAGAGGAAACTAAATTTTTATTCAACCTCTGATTTTGGTATAAATCTGGCATGCATTTTGATGTAACCTACCACTTACTATTAACTTTAGCCTTTAGATCTCCATTCCTTTTTTCCTTTACTCCAATTTTTATGTTAGTTCTCTTTCTAACATCTTCTGAAATCCAGTCAGGTTTAGGTTAAAAAAAGCCAGGTGTCACAGGAGAAACAATAAAGGATCAGTTTCCTAGGATGCAATGAATTTATCAAGGGAAAACGGCAGAAGTCATGGGTATCGTGGGCAGCATTGGCCCTGGTAAAGTGCCTGCCACAAGCCTGTGGGAAGCGAATACATTATGCACTCCATGTGTATGTTGTTTAGTTAAGAAAAGAAGAGACACGATCTTCAGATGCAAAGGATATGAAGAAATAAAGAGCTTTGTGTTGCAATTAGGCACCATGGTGGAAGCCATTTATTACCAGTATAGTAGATATGATTATTCTCCACATCAGCAGAAATCTTTACACCTTGTAGAAGGGGCATCTATACTGTAAATAATTTAACCATGATGAAGCCGTGGGGAAAGAAGCATCATCAGTGAGAGGGATTCAACCAGCTAGCTGCTGGCTTGTATTAAAAGAAGAAATGTAACAATGCATTGTTGGGAAGAAGTTGAAAACTGCAGGTGTATTTACTTGCTCTTTCTTTCTTTTTTCTTTTTTTCTTTTTTTTTTTGGCTTGCAATTTTTTTGTTAGTGAAGGACAATTTTTTTTTTTTTCTGAAGCATTTGATTGATTTAAAGTAGCTCTTGTCATTGTCATTAAGCAATCTTTGAATTAACCTTCAACCATGTATCAGCAGCTGTTCAATGGAAGCAAATGCATTATGTATTACTGTTTTGGATATTAGTTCTGAAAGAGCCAACTATCATTCTCAACATCAAAGAGTGCCCCTTTTCAAGGACTTGGCTGAGAGGATAAAGCACTGTCTATTTACCTTATGACCTTGGTTCCAATCCAGATCATATTGCCAATGAAAGGAGTTTTGTGATGTCAGCCCCACACAGGTAGACAGTAGTCCATATCACCAAGAACACAGATTGGCAAAACTGGAATTTTCCTGCTGAGGAGAGACCTAAGGCTGAAAAGAGTCCAGAGACATGGAAGTGAAAAAGCATCCAGCTCATGTGCCATCCTAGAGATGGCAGTCTTCTCAACTGGACGAGGTAGCTCAGAACAGCAATCTGGGGATGTGCTCCAACCTGGCTTTCAGATAAAGAAATCTGTTTTCAGAGCTTGCAACTCGTCCAAGTCTATTTTCTCAGCCAACATCTCCTCTCCAAAGCCTCCCCTCCCCCACCACTCTCCTTCCAGAAACAAAAAGCAGAAAGTCAAACGGAAGGATTTTTAGGATGCCATTTGTAGATCTAGGGTGATGGTTTTAATCTTTTGAAAGGATGATTGCAATTGAGCTGATATGTTTCAAACTCTCTTCTAAAAATTAAGATTAAAAATAGCTAGTTATTATGTTCTCAATGTAGTTTTTTAGTTTACATGGTTAACTATTTATTACAATTATGCCTGTAGCATTGTATTCTCAGGAAGGAGACACTATATCAACTGTAAGAAAAAGTACACTAAGTAGAAAACTTTACTGGGCCCATGAGTAATTTTAAAATTTTTTAAATATAATTTAAAAATCAAATTATTTAAAGATAATGTAGTTTGTATTTGATATATACATTTATTTAATAATAGATATGAGTATATATTTCAAATGTATAGTATCTTATTTTAGACAATTTCTCTTTGCTCCTGGACATTTGATCACTTCCTTTATTTTTCATTCTATTAGTTTACTAATTTAATCATTTCTAGGTCTTTTCAAGAAATATTTTAGTGATTGCAGAGTAAAATAGTATATATTATAATCTTCTTTATTTGTTATGGCAACATGTGGTTATACACTATACTCTTTATTTCCAAATACAGACAGATGAGAATAACCATCTTTACCTGAGTTAGAACACTCAGCCAGGCAAACAATGTGAACTTCTATGATACTGCTATTAGAAGCATTTAACAGCCTATTCTACATACACAAATATTAAGTGACAGCAGCTATTTTAAAAGCAAAGGCAGATTTCCTGAGTGGGGGAATGGGGCATTGCCATGGGTTTATGTTTCTACTAGAGGAAAACATCCCTCGCCCATAAGAACTGGAATATGACTAGAGCCACCCACTGAGAGGAAGTCTATTCTCACCTTCTACGTAGGGTGCAAGAGTGCACTGGAGCCTCAGGCAGTCTAGCACAACTTGCTCCAATGACTTTGTATGGTGAGTTGAAGGAAACACATGTTGGGGAGGTTGTCAGGACACAGAAAACTACATGGAGCTACAGACATTCCAATGGTCGTGTTAGAAAGCAGGTCCCCTGATTTTTCAGGAGGCTGTTGGTCCTTGGTGCCCAGCATTCCCATAACATCCATTGGGCTAAACTGGCTTCTCTCACATGCACGGAGGGGAGAGCAGTGAAAGGATACAAACGCAACAGACTTTTATTGTCAGCAAGCAAGAAGGGGCACACATGTGCCAGTTCATAAATTACTGTTTTCATTAAAAAGGAGCTCACAAATCAGGTTCCACTTATCATTGTTAAAACCTTAACATTTTTTTTAGCCGTATGATTTCATTATATGAATTATGGAACAGTAATAGAGTAATATTACTCTTAAGCCAGCTCACTTAAATTTAAGACATTCAAGACCCAATAATGCACTAGGTTCTTTAGTTCAAGTTATGCAAATAATATACATTTTTTATTTGACTTCCCGCCAGGTTATACATGTATTATAAACACAACAAAGGCCTCTTTCTTGTACGATATATTACTCAGAAGCTGGTAAAAAATGGAAGCCAAAATATTGTGAATTACATTCTTATAATGGTTTGGCTTTCTACTACTGGCTGACATATTTTAAATGCTAAAGAGAAGCTGGGACTGGAAAGCGAGAAATGTTGACTCACTGTTACCTACTACTGTTGTCATTCATACCAGTGTTCTTCAATGTCTAAATCAGATTATTATCTTTGTTTTCTTTAGAGTGGAACTAGCAGATCCAGCTTTGCTACATTTGGAAAACCAGCAGGGGGAATAGTCATCTCAAAAAGACAAAAATAAAAGAAAGGACTGAAACTTAACATAAATTACCATGGCTGTCCCTGAACTCAAAACTGGAGAGAAACTTTTTATTTTTTTACAAAAAAGCTTATGATAGAAATCAATATGAATTATTTTACAAGCATCATTTCCTAAATATTTAGTATAGTTGCATAATGTTCATACATTTTAAAAATAGAGCCACTGACATACTAATTCCATTTAGGCATTAAAAGAAAAAAAAAAGGAAAAGTTTAGAAAATTAGAAATACTGCATTCTGTCTTAAGACAAAAATATTTACAGACTTAGCCCTCAAATGTATATGCAAATAATGAGATGGCTCTGTGTCTTTCCCAAGGTTTCCATGTTCCCATTTGTGGCCAGTATAGTCAATTGATAACTACCTCAACTGCATATAATAAAGCTAAAATACTATGGATTTTTCAAAAAAGTGAACAGGAACATGGTTATGTGTGTCTCTGAAATATACTGACTAGTTCCATTATAATCTCATACTTTAAAAAACACATTCCTTTACTAAAGGAGCTTTACTTGTTTATGCTGGGCAAATTGAAAACAAAAATAAGTGGAAAATAAGAAATTCAGTCCTTCGGCTTCATGACGTAACATGAGCTCTGTGGGAAAGAGAGCATGCCTTTATACTTGTATGCAATCTGAGCTCAGTGGTTTTGAAAGCTCTGAAGTCCTCCACAAAACTCTTTCCTCCCTTTTTCTTCCCCTAAAAAAAAAAACCCACCTCAACTAATTTATATAATCTCATCAGCATTTCTAACAGAAATTCTCACCTCAAATTCCTTCCTGTGATAGAGTGAGTAGAACCAGTCTCTGGAATACTTGGCAAATTGCTCCCAGCCTCTTGTTTAATTCAACAAGTGTCAGTTGTGCTCCTCCTGAAAGCACATAGTTCTTTCTACATGGCAGAAGCAGCCACACTGGATGGCAAGCAGCGAGATTTCAGATGGTGCATCATCTGTTTAGAAGCTGCCAGTCTCCCCCTGGATCTGTAGACGGCTCCTTTCCCAAATAAACGTAGGCACAGAATCACATCTATTGCTGAAAAACACCAACAGTAACGATGTGAAAGATTCAAAATCGCCCTCCATCAGATTGCTATTAAGAAAAAACGATTGTGGGATCAGAATTATTTCTTAATTGCATTTCACACCTGGTTAAGATAGTGTATACAGCTGCACGGAGATGAAAGGAATGATTGATCCTTGAAAAGAGAATAGGTAGGGTAGGCATTGGAGGCCGGAGAGCAAGGCACACTGGGGTGAAGGGAAAGCAGAATTCACTTTTGGGAGAATTAATTTCTTGCCAGCATTTGAAAAAGAGGAAGGTGGCTCTGGAAGCAGCCTTCATTCTCCAGTACTGACTGCAAATCCCCCACCAAAACAGTCTCACTGTAAACAGCAGATATTTTAGAGGCAATTAGACTTCCATGTGCCATGCACAACAGCTGGGAAGAGTTTCCTAAGTTTTCTCTTTTTAATTTGAGTGGAATACTAAAGAAATAAAATATCCTGACAACTTCTAGCATTGTCTTGTGACTTTAAAAAAAAATCAGCCTGTGAAGTATCACTGCTCTGTTTTAGTCTAATGCTACTTCTATCTTTTATCCTTTTTAATTAGAAGGCAAATTCTCAGACCGCCAGGCCTAATCCCTACACAGTGGAACAAAGCCCAGCAAAGCCTTTGAACACTGTTCAGCCGGGCAGCACAAACCCTAGTAACTGTTGGCAGTAGGGGCAGGACTCTGACCCTCATCTCAGCCATTCTCCTGCAGCTCCTGATGCTCCCTGCCCTTCAGAACCCTATCTGTTGTTCTTCTGTTTAGACTGAAAAGACAAAAGGGGAGACAATGTGGGAAACCTAGAGGATTGGCTAGGTAGGATGCAGGGAGCTACTGATGGATAGGGGCAAGTAAATGGACTTTCACGGGAATGGACACAGTGGGGAGAATTGGATCACCAGATTAGGTCTTTAGGTTCAAGAAATTTCTTCATCCCTCACTAAATCTTTTCATGAACAATGCCACTTTTTAAACAATTGTTGCATTTCCAGTTACTCCAGGAGTGTTCAAACAAATGCCCCAAACCCTCCATGAAAAGTTTGCTCATATTTTAAACTTGCCAGATGAAAATCAATAAAACAAATACCCCCCCAAATCAGTGGCAGACACTTATATCTCCAAAGTATTTACACTTGTAATAATATTTGAGTCAAGAGCATAATTTGAGCGCACTCAAGCAAAACATGCAACTAGACAGAAACGTGAATTTTCAAAGCTAATCGGAACGATCACGAATCAAAAAGCCAAATTCCGAGTATGCAGATATGAAAAAGGATTGTTTGCATTTCCTACTTTGGCTAACCGTGAATTATTGAACAGTGAAACAACAGATGCTACTACCATTCAGCAAAGTCTTCCAAATTGTTCTTAGATGGAGCTACGTATGCGTGGGAATTGCTGTCTGATGCCAGGATGTTTGAGAGTTGTAATGGGATTTCTGAAAAAGAAAGGCATTTTCTGTTTTTTCAGATATTTGGGATAGGCATTTTAGGGGGAAAAAAGAGGAAAAAACAAAAACCTTTTATTGGAAACATTTTTAGCAGTCTCTCAGATTCTTAAACACAGCAGGTTTCATAAACTCACTTTCATTTTCTCCTCTTCTCATGTCTCCAGAAACACCAATATATGTAGTGCAATACTTAACCCAATCATCAGGGTTGTCTTTGTAACCAAACATAAAACGTCTTACTGATCCAACTTGGGTAATAAAGAGGTTAATTTAAATC
>NW_007726246.1:420908-422001 GCF_000696425.1 Galeopterus variegatus
ATTTTTAAAGCTCTCAGTAAGGACAGATATCTCAAGTTTTATACTTAAAAAAAATGACTGTGAAATTTTTAAGAGTTTAACTTTGATTTTTAGCATTTATTTTGAGCATATAGTATATGCTTATTCTATTAAAGGGACATCAATCAATGTAATTATAGTTTATTTCTATATAGTGTCTATTATTCAAATGACACAACTGAATACCTTCCTTAACATTCTGTCTTTGTGCTGCATAAACAAATTCTTTCTCCAAGTCCAAAGTGGTAAAATAGGTGAAATGCACAAAGATAATCAAATACAACTACAGATAATATTTTGTAAAGAATGAGGTGGTAATATTGACAGTTTTCTCTCGGCCTACTTTTAGGTTTGTTTTTACCTTTGATTTCTTAAAAAAAATACAAATATAGATACTTACATTGATGCTCTTTAAACACACCTATGTTCATTTTTGTTTGTTCGTTTTAAATGAAACTGTCCAAAAAATTAGGTATGTTAATTATTTCAGGGCTCCCACTAGTTATCACAATTTGCAAATAAAAACACTAATAATATAAAAAATACTCTTTGTAAAGATAGAGGCCATTTAAATAAATTACCTCAATGTTTGTATGCATTACACTGTCTAATGCTGTAATGGAAATGATCAATAAACATTTGCCTAAAAAAGAAAAAATTCATGTGTGTTTGTTTTAATAATAATTTGAAATCTTTACCTAGTGGGAAATGATTTCTTGTCCTGCATGTACATGCCATCTTTTGCACAGATTTTGAAATCCTATGGACAATGTGCTGTAGCAATAGTTAATTCTACGTTTCCAAAAGAAGGTTCTAAAGACCCAGAGACAGTCCTGGAAATGCACACAAACCATAGTTAACCGTAGTTCTCCAGAATCAAACCTTGCATCACTTCTATGTCAGGGAATGGCTTTTGTGTTTGTTTTTGTCCCCCATCACTCTCATCTACCCACTCACCTTAATCATGCTTATGAAATAATTTTACTAGAATGAAATAGAAAAGAATCTAGATCGGAGGAATCCAAAGCTTCTGAAGACAGTTTTTTCTTTTAAGAAACTAAGATTTGCATGAACA
>NW_007726246.1:422738-424938 GCF_000696425.1 Galeopterus variegatus
TTTTTTTTTACAAAGAATACAATCTTAGAGAGTTTCTGAAACTTATAATGTAAGTGACCACCAATACTAAGTTCGATCAAAACAAATACAAAAAAAAAAAAAAAAGCCAGCCCTTAATTCTGTATTCTGATCCATCAATGACTGTATAACTATATCATTAACGATGTTCTCTAACTGGGGAAGTCTCTACCCTAGAGTGTAAAGGATCAAAGAAAACATTCTTTTCTGTCTGGTACACTTAGTAGTCCTGCCTCCCAACAGTGGGATAAAAGGAACTTGCTAAACTGTTGCCATTTTGCAACATCTGCTATAATTCCCCTAAATCCAGATTTGTCTGACACAGAGAGGCCTGTTCTTACATCACTGCCATGTGACAGTATAACACCAGTCACATCAAGCTTGAGGATTGCAGCTTCAGGCTATGATAATATGAAGAAAACCTTTTTGCCTAGGGCAAAACACTTGTAACAAAGTATTATTCATCTGGCCAATTTAAATCTTCTCTCAAAAAGGTACCCAGAAACATATGCAGTATGCCTTTGTAAAAGGCTGGAGCAGCTCATAGGCAAATGACCTGAACCAAGAGTACAAAACCTAATGTCCTGATTAATTACTGCTAAGCGGCTCTGATACACAGAAAAGAGAATGCTGGTACTAATCCTTAACCCTGTCCTACATTCTCAAAATAGCCCAAACAGTGCTGACAGTTACAAAAACAAACCTGTCCATGGTTAAAAAAAAAAAAAAGTTTACATTATTACTTGGTGTCCTCCCCCTTATAAAACAAGGACGGGGTTCCTGTCAGTAGACGGATTAGGAGGTTAACAGTCCATGGGGCTTCTTGGGACAAGACACAGGCTCATAGAAAACAATCTGAGGGAGAAAAAACACCCCAACAACACACACGGAACTCAAATGGAAATATTTTGGGTGTTCTTATTTTCAGGGTTCAGTTTGCAAGAGATTGAGCTTTTCTGAAAATTGTTTCTTAGAGTCGAGCAACCTCAATACAGCGATGCTTTGTTGATTAACCTGGAGCAGAGAGATTGCTGTGCTCAGAATCTTATTAGAGTGCGATGTTGAAATTCCTTTTACCTGTAAAAACAAGGACATACTCATATTCCACTATAAATATCAGACATTTTAGAATTTCAAACTGTTTGAATTGTGAAGCTGTGTTGGTTTCATTAGTCACTCAAATTACAGGTACCTTTACTAATAAAGCAGACATTTGAGTGAAAAACATTCCTTTCACTTTTGCTGAGCAAGAAATCAATGGCTAAATGAAGAAAGTCCTATATAAGGAAGTTGCTTATCTTAGCAATTAAAAAAAATTTTTTAAGAATCAAAAGATCACTAAAATGCCGCTCATCTTACTAGCAGTTGTAACACATATCATAGGTAAATCGCATTAAAATGCTTCTCTTGGGCCTTATGTAAAACACAGCACTTTGAGAGCAATAATTCAAAACAAATAGTAAACCTTATCTATTTTGAAGATAGCCCTTAATTTGATTTTTTTCTACAGGCACACCCCAACCTCAGGTCTAGGAAATAGCATGAAACTAATCAGCATCGGAGTCCTGAAGGGCCAGCCTTACTGTTGTAAGGGTCATTTTACCCATGGGGCTGCCCGTAATGCCAAGGAGAGGACACATATTTTCACCCGCAATGCACTCATTATAATGTCTAATTCCATTTTAGATTTTCAGGAATATTTCTATGTGTAAGCACGTTACTTGTAGACACAAGTATTTTCACGTGCTACAGCAAACCCACCCAGTGTTTAGCAGACTACACAGAAAACAAATTTTGCACACGCCCATATCAAACATGATGCTGGCAGCCCGAGAAAATATGAGATGTGTACTCGGCATCACAGCCTGAGTTTTGATGGTCTGTGCTGTTTTTAATGGTACCAAGCACTTGTTTCTCTTTATACAGCCCCTTTTCTTCCTTTCCCCTACCCATTTTCCTCGCCTCTCTCTTCCTCAACTGGTCCCCAAGGGATTCACTTTGGTTTCCCCTCATTCCTCATGCCCCTACTTTCCAAATTAGGGTGACTCACCTTCTCATTAATGGGGGTGTAATTGGAGTCAATTCATCTTGGTTAATAACATCTCCATAATTCTGAGTAATGTCTGCTTCTGAGCATGATGACTTTTTTTTTTTTTTTTTTTTTTTTTTTTTTTTTTTTTTT
>NW_007726246.1:425063-459042 GCF_000696425.1 Galeopterus variegatus
CTTCCGTGAAATGTGAAGCTCTGACTCTACTCAGAGGCAGAGTAAAGAACCAGATCACTGCTTCTCTGGTTTGGGCATGCAACTTGACAAACCTTTAGAGGAGAAAGAGTTGCTTTATTATCACCAAAATGAACATAATTTAGGGGGAAGTTTCTTCTCTCTGGTTTGCTGCAGATTTTTTTGCAGATTAAAAAAGAAATGTTAAGAAGTTTAAAAATCACTGCCCTTCCTGAAATTTGAACTGAATGTTATTAGGGATTAGAAATAGTAAAGTATTTTGCAGTGTCTGGTTTCCTTTTTACTGCTCGGTCTCCCTGAGACACTGAAAGTACAATACATAAATTTTACATTACGGAGACCAAGGCAGATTTAAAACCTGGCTCTCACTTATCAGCTATATGGCCTTGTGTGAATTTCTTGACCCCTCTGAACCTCAGTTTCCACAACTATAAAATGGGGGCAAATAAGACCTATTTTACTAGCTTGTTGGGAGGATTCAATGAGAAAATGAATGTAAAGTAACCTCTTTAACCAACCACAACAATCCTATTAGGCATTATAATCTCCATTTCACAGAGTAGGGGTGAATGGTTCAGGAAGGTCAAAGCACTAGCTAAATGTCACAATCACATCATAGGTGTTTAATAAGTAGGGTCTGTTATAGTCATCAGCCCAAGGAGCATGGGTTCTCACCTCCCTCAGAACAAGTCCTTGTCAAGTTGGAGGGCCTTTGCTCTTGGGGGTGAAACAGCCAAGCTTCCCTTCTGACCAGCTCTTCAGAGGCCATGCCAGGAAAGCCCAAGGGAAAGAAACTCCCCATTTACCAACTCCCCAAATATTCCCTCTTTAATCAACCCAACAACCCTTCTGGTTATCATCTTCTTTTCACAGAACAGGATCCAGAGCCTGAGAAATGTGAAATCACTTGCCAAAGGTCACAGGCATTGTGGAACTAGGTTTGTAAATCCAGGTCTCTTTGCCCTCAGGGACCAAGCTCTTTCCACATGGACTTAACTGCCCTTGCTCACCCTGGCCAACTGCTCAGAGGCAAGGGATGGTGGCTAAGCATTGGGGGCAGAATGGCTAAACCTTTGCCAAGGGCATCCTCTGCAGCAAGTGCTGGGAACATCCCTTTGGAAGTTCCTCTGTAAGCTCAGCAAAACCATCAAGTTTTCTAGAATGAAACCTAAATAGAAAGCAATCTTGAGTAAAAAATAGAAAATCAGGTTAAACTACCAGATCAGTAAACCAAAAAGGCCAACACAATGGAAAGCATTTCAGGTTGCTCTGGCAAAAAGCCAAAAGAGAAGAGAGTCAGGTAAAATTATTTCCAGGAGGAATAGAGACCTAATCGCATATATTTTTAATTGCGTGTGTGATAAAGGATTTAGAAAACCAGGTTAGTAGTAATGGAGACGTTTCTTACCTGCTGATTCCTGCTGTTCTTTCCCCGCTTTCCCTTCCAACCCAAACTCCCCACCTTCCCTGACTCACTAGCAATTCTGAGAAGACAGAAAATGAATTTAAAGAATCCACAAGGGTGCTCTATATGCTTGCCTTCTCCAAGATCCTTGGGTGATTAAAGAAATGTGCATATGAATCACCTGGGGATCTTGTTAAAATGCAGATTCTGGTTAAATAGGTCTTGGAGTGACACCCGCCCTTCTGCCTTTCTGGTAGAGTTCGGGTGACATAATGCGGACTCCTCAGCTGTGTATTGACTCAGTTCGACTTCTTGAAAATGTCAGCGCAGCCCTTAGAGTTCGAGGTATCCTTGCTGAAGCCGGGCTGCAGATCTCAGAGGAATTCCAGCCAGAGAGTCTCCTATGGTTGCAACAGAACCAGCCAAGTAGAATAGGCACTCAAGTTAAAGCGTGGGGGTGGGGGTGAGGATCGGTGGTATAGATTCCCACCTTTAATCAAAAAGGACACGAAAAGAACGATTTGTTAATGACCTGATCTCTGAATAGAGACCAGACCCTGATTATCTTAACACCAAATTTCCTATTTCAATTTGAATTTAGAAGGTGAACAATTGGCTGTTAGTAAAACCTGTTGGAAAAAAGTAGGGAGAAGGTGCTGTGAGTCCTCAGGAAAGCCCTGACCACATATACCCAGCACCCAGGAGGAGTTGGTGGGCCTTCCCCCTCCTCCTCTCCCATGAGTGTGACTTTTCTGGCTCTGGTAAAGCAAAAGAGAAATCAAGTGGGTGAGTTACAAAACTGGCTAAGGCTAAAGGACATAACTCCTGCTGGAAGCAGCTAGAAGGAATTGGAAGAAGACAGTCATTGAGGATAAAGTAGGCTGCTCAGAGGCTGCTTCTACCCACAGGGACTGAAAACTTTATCTGGCTACAAGCAAGAGAGGGGTCATCACTCACATTTTTTGGAGGAACTGCTAAATCCCAGCAGCTGGGTCATAATTTGTCATTTATTGGATGGCCCAGTTGCAGATTCAGGTTCAGGCTGAGTTGAGAATATGATCAAGAACTCGCAGGATTTAACTATGATCACCCATTCCCTGGGACCATTGAACTACATTAAATTTAAACCGACTGTCCTGCTGCCTCTGTCTCCCCACTCCCAGGCAGGAAAGGCACTTAACAAGGTTAAGGCTGGCCAGGGTGCCCTGTCGGGCAATTTGATGGGAGAATGCCAGTGTGGGTTGGTTCCTCAGCATAGCACGATCGTCTCTCGCATACACTTTTTAAAAGAGCTTTTGGTAGGATGGCATGAGGCTATGTGTTTTGTTAAATATCAACAAGTAATTGTTTTAAATTCTTGAAGGGAAAAGGAAAATCATTTTCTATTGGTCATTAAAAATACATGATTTCTCATGAGACCAGCGGACCTGCTTCCTGTTTTCAGGAGCTAGATAGAGAGGGTGGTAGGAGAGCAGGTCATTGTAAAGCCCTGCGATTCACCCTACTTAGGCAGCTACCATTTCATGTTGCTAAAACCTCCTTCAATCTGTTAACACTTTTTTTTTTCCCTGAAAACTTTCTTAGTGAATGTGAAGAGAGAAAAAAAAAAAGAGGGGGGAGGGGAATAAAGGCTACTGTCAAATTGATTAAGTGAACACTCATTAGAGAAAGTAACAAGAGGTAAAATCTGCATATGCATTGCAGAAATGTGTCTGATCTTGCTAAGTTGTAAAAGACAAAAAGGGCTGAAACCCTCCCTCACTGGAAATACTGGAGGGAGAACTGGGGGAGGGGAAAAGTTCTCTAACAGCAACTGTCCTTGTTTATAAACACATGCTAGAGCAGCCACAGTCTGCAACACTTTGGTACAAATTTGGAATCTTATTTTCTAGGAATTTGACTACGATTATCAAAAAATTAACCCTTGCTGTTCCTAGAATACACTAGCCAGCTTCTTAATTTCTTGTAATGTGAGTTTTATTTCCTTCTTTTCCTTCTGTTCCTTACTTACAAGACATTTTCCCCCACGCCGCACACAACTATTCCCTGGTACATGAAGACGTAAAGCAGTTGATTTTGTGTCACTGGGGCATAAGCTTTGTTTCTGTGCAGCATAGAACAGATTTTGTTTTCTTTCTCAGTTTTAAAAGATAAACACACCATCAGTCAACTACTTTTATTTCTTTGTGGTTATTGAAGGTGGGTAGAGGCAACCCTCTCCAAAGTTCTACTAACTTACTGGCTCGAACAAAAAAATCTTGAATGGGGATCCAGATTCCAGGTAACAATGTTGATTTTGGAGCAAATGAGGGTCTCTCTACCTCTTTAAAATGTTAAGCTTGGTAGTGTAATTCCAGTGGACAGTTAAGCTGGTCACTTGGGTAAGCCTTTTAAGAGGGTATTTCCAATTGTCCCCATCTGTGAGAATGGCCTAATATTACTGCCATAGCACAACCCTGATGATTTCTCTGTTAGTATGCATTTTTAAGGACAAACATTTCATAAATAATGTAAAATCTGATAGTTCTGTTCATATTCACTTGCATGCATTCCTGTGATTAGTGCTCAACTTTTCTACTAGTATAGCTGACTCTCCTCCTGTCATGAAACCTAAACATAAAATTGGTTACCGAAAGAGATGATGGTGTTGACCTTAACCTACAGAACAAAGATACTTCAGGAGTTAGTCTGAAAAGGTGAGGTAGAAAATGACATCAAATGTGCCTCAGCTGGCAAAAATCCCTTAAATTTATAGAAGTCAAAAATAAGAAAAACACAAGCTTGACATTTCTTGGGGTTAGAAAGAAGACAGCCTGCATGCTTGAGGTGTGGACCAAATTGTCTCGAAGATTTAAAAAGAAATGAATAATAATAATAATAATGTTTTGCCAGAGGATGTCCTTTGAAATATCTGCAGAATGCTACAAAGCAGCTCTTCCCATATGTGGAGTTGTCTGGGCTGTTTTACACCATTATGTGCTTTGGAGATCCTTGTAATTACAAATTTAAGACTTAAATCCTTAGTTCTTCTTTATATTTCAAAACTACCCCCATAGGTACATTTACTGCTTTTGTCAAGCTTAAACATTTCCAATTACCTCAGACTCTAAAGGGAAATGTGATGGTTAAATTCCTGCACTTGTAATGACATTTATTAATTTAGTTCTGCTGAGAAATGTTGAACCTCTTGCCTTTCCAAATCATACATTTTAATTCCGAACACACCTCCAAAGAACATTGACATTGTTTAATTAAAATAAGGGTGCACATTAATAAGAAAGGATATCATTTTGTTATTTATATATAATTTTATTTTGTTAAAAAAAATGAACAGAGACTGGTAAGTTCCATAATTGCCCTCCGTGGTGAAGAAATAAGTGTAGGAGAGAAGAAAAGCACAGTAAGACACATATGTTAGTAAAACACTCCTTAATATTACACGAGCGGCAGAAAATGCTACTTTGCATTTGGTCCTCAACGTGGCTAACTGCAAGCTACTGAGTAAAAAGTGCACCTTTTAAACTAATTCCTTGGTCAGAAGATAGATCCACATCTAGAAGCCTCCTCATTAATATACTATAAATGGTCAAATAAGAGATTAATAGCAAAGTCACCTGCTAAAGCAACCAGGAACCTGTTGATTAACAATAAGCCTCCCAAAATAAGATACCAGATTGCAAAGCAAAATCAAGTCCCAGGGCAACAAGTGCTTCTGTAATTTATTCCTTCTTTATATGAGGACATAAAGCTCCCTTTTATAAACGTGTTTTCCAGGCCCTGCTGTGAGCTGTAGGTGTGAGCTTTTCAGCTGATTTATTAATTTTAGTTTCAATCAACGTGTCACCTGCAGACACAAAAAATGTAGGCCTCACCACAGAAAATACAATTTAAGAGAGAAAAAAAAAAAAAAAGGAAAAGAAAAACAGGGCTTTAATTCAAAAAACTCTGCCAGGATTTTTTTTTTTTTCCAAGATGAACACTGGAACGTCTATTCTTTGAGATCTAAAATAATTCCCAGTAACATAATTAAAAAAAATCAAAATTAAACATTTTTGTCATACTTCGAAAGTCAGTCTTAGACCCAGGGAAGAGTAAGGCAAAGCTGCCAAAACAATCAGCTACTCTTGTCAGTAGGGGTACATTCTCCCCAAAGAATCGAATGAACAACACGTCCCCTGGGCAAAATGTGCAAAAAATTCTCAATTAGTTGTCTTTATTTAGTGAGCTCTATGGGGTCCTCAACCACACTATAGAATTATGGCAAGAAAGCTGAGCTCTTCACTAGCTTATTAGCATTCTCAGAGGGTCGGAGTGCTGCTGATAGCAGGCTGTTGCCTCCAAGAGCTGTTGGTGGGACCCCTACACTCCCAGGCTTTGTCCTTTTGTCCTTCTAAGCCAGCAGGAAGTACTGCCCCATGTTCCGGGCATTCTGGGATACCTTCATTCCATTCAGAGTTTGTATTACCGACAGGACCTAAAGTCTTTGTTATTGACTATGACCATCACTGTTGCATGTTTAAATGAAAAGCAAAAGCAATCTGTATCAGTCAATTCTAAATGAAGGTTTAGGAAGCAGCCCCCTTCCAAATGAACATCCTTGTAGAGCTGGAGTGGCCTTACATGGCCAAAGCCCCATAGGAAATCCCGGTCCCGGGTTATAATCTGGCTGCTGCATTCTTTTTATCCCAAAACTACAGCAGCATTAGGCAAGGGAATGAAATGGGAGTGGGTTAATGAATATTCCAGACTGACTCCTCGGCATATACATTTTTATAGCACTCCCCTGCCTATTGACCTCCCCTCACCCCTAAATGCACCTACCCCTAACTGCCCCCACCCAAGAAAAAGGAAAAAAAAAAAAAAGAAAAAAACAAGAAAGAAGAAAACAATGAAAAAGAACTGGGAGTCAGTATTAGAAATGCCTTTTCTAAAGAAGAGGGTATTTGCTGCTTTAGGGAAAACGCTATCATTGACTAAATTAACAAGTTGTCTTATCAACTGCCATAAGCCTTGGAGTCTAATTAATTTAGTACTGATCAATAGTCCTGAATGAGGCATTGATTTCTGCCTGCTTGACAGCTGAAATCACTTTCTCTGTACACCACACACACACACACACACACACACACACACACACACAGCTTATGCATTACCACATTAGGGTTTTCTTGCACTCATCCCATATGGGCATGAGTTTCAGGAACCAACTATAAATGAGAAAATGGGATAAAACCCAACTTTGGAAGTAAGAACAGATTTATGAGCAAGTGCAAACAGAGCTTGAGCACTCTCTGCCAAAGTTCTGCTTTCTTAGAAAATGTCCTTTGAGGGACATAAAACATTTAAAAAGAAAAAGGGAAATAAGAAACTGAAGAGCTTTGCTTAAAATAGATAGTAAATGCTTTAACTGGTCATAAAACATGCAATGAAGGCTTGGGTTATTCAAAGAGACTCTTCTGTCCCTTATTTCTAAAATGCTGATGATACTTTATTAAAAGTCTCCTGATCCAAAGTAATAAAAACAGTAACGCTATCTGGCCAAGGCAAGAGCAGATGGTGAGCTTCTGAAAAGAATGAAAACATGTGAAAAAGCTACCCCAGATTTGTCTCTTACTACTGGGGTTGGTGAGCTGGGGGTGGGGTGGGGATGGAATGGGAGGTCTCTCACTCACCCCACCCCCCAAATTAATGACAATAGTATTCATTGGGACAGCATTGGGAGGAAAATAATGTGAGCCTTTGACTTTTAAATTTTTATCTGGACTCACGATATTTATTTTCTTAAGATACATATTCTAAATAAGGGCTAGGTTTGAATTAACGTTTTCGTATTCTCCGATGACACACCCCTGCATTTTCTTTTGGTCCCCTCCCTGATTTCATAAGCAGTGCATTTTCATTGTGTAAGCCCTTTGCCCAACACTCCTGAAAATCCCGGGATTTTCCTTTTAGGCCTGGTCACTGGGCAATTTTTCTTCCTATTGCTTAAACATGACTAGAAATAAGAAGTACAGCAAAAACTTTTCAAATATTTGAAAGACGATGCTCCAATTTCAAACACACAGGGAAGGAAGGTAAGTAAGGAAATCGTCTATCTCAGGATGATTTTCTATGTAATAAACACCACCGGAAAAAAGAAAAGGAAGAGTGGAGCACTGAAAACATGAACTGCCTTCTTTTAACAGGGTTGGAGAAACTATCCCAAATGATCAAAACAAAACAAAGAACTCACATTCTTTCCTGTGCATTTATTTAATACCATTTGCCTTTTTGAAAATTTCAAACACATACATATATACTTTTTATGAAAATAAAAGTCCCACCCTTAATCTCTTTGGGGCCTCCATGAGTTTCCATAGCACTTTACAAAAGATCTTTATTGAGGAAAGGATTGGACAAACCTTCCTTATATGTGTGGCCCACACCATTAATTGCCCCATCTCCTTTAGTAAGGCCTTATTCCTATGTAAATACCCTTGCATAATGTTACAGGCTATTGTTAGGCCAGCGCCAGTCAGTCGCCACTTATATGCATTTTTACTTCAATCCGCTGCTCAGAGAATGAAAAGATGTCTGGACTTAAGCTGTTTACCAACTGGGCCGAAGCTACAGAGCGGCAAAACTGAAGAAAGCCCCAAGCAACTGCAGGAACAAGCTTTCACAATGCGAGCAGCCATTTTCAGTTGAGTTATTAACCCACCCTGAAACTCTTGTAAGCTATGCCTTTTTTAAAGAACAAATGTGCTGAATCAAACATGAATGAGCCAGAACTATGAAGAGAGAAATCCTCTAAAGAACTATTGAACACAACGTAGGTTTGTAATCATTTTGTCTCAGTTGCCTGCTACCAACAATATCAAGGATGATAACGCTGGCTCAGTTGTGGCAATTGTCTCATAATTAAACAAAAGTGCGGGACAGTAAAAACACACATGCAAGCAACACGTACTCCGAGTCAGAAATCTGTGCAAGAGATGAGAAGGCTGAGTCAACAGCTCACCGCTAGCTTCTTACCTTAATTTGGTCACTAAAACACATTCATCTTTAGTGAGAACATTGGAAAAGTGCTTCCAAATCCAAGTCTCTCTGTCTGATTCTCCCAACCTTATGTGGCTTCATCGTTGCTTAAATTGAAAAAATAAAATCATTTTTATTTTATAATTGTAAAGAACCCCTGGAATGACATACGACAAAAATAAAGGAGCAAAATTCTACCAAAGGAAACTGGCTTTTTCTCTGCAAAATGTGCTGCAGGCAAAGATCATTGTACTTATTTAATGGCACCACAATCTGAGTAGTGTGGTGTTAGCCTAAAGAAACCCTTGACTATTTGCATGCTTATTAGAATCCAATGAGTACTTAATAAGTGCATGCATACGACAGAGGAAACATCTCATTGCATAGTTAGTGCTACAGGAAAGATGGAAAGACACACACACATACATCGAGGAAAGCAGTCTTGAGTTAATTACCATCACAATGCAATCAAGTACAACAGTCATAGCTGAAAACCATTTCTATTAAAGCTGCTAGACTCAACCTTGCCTCTGCAGGTCAGCTACTGCACTGATAACCTTTCCAGCAGACAAATACACATAACATTGCCTCATCTAATTAAAAGCTCAGGGAGGTGTAGAAAAATACCAGCACATTGAATCCAAGCAAATGAGTGCTGCCTTCAGCTGATGAAGCTACCATATGCTGCTGCTGTTTACTCTGGAAGGAAACTGAGTCACTTAACATTTCAATAGGTTAATCAATTGACAATTAAATGGAGAAATTGGTTAACTCTGAAAACAATTAACATGACACTCCATTAAGTACACTTTCTAATTGCCACAGCTGAGAGTGGAAATTAACGTGCATGTTAAAGCATCTAACTGGGGTGGCACTGTTTTTTTGTATTTGAGGAAATGGAATTAGCTGAAAACTCGGGTTTTATTTTTATAGATTAGACAGTAGGAATTCTATCATCAACTGCAGTTTTAGCAGAGGGGAGCTATGTATATTTTTTCATTCTTTTAAGGGCTCACTTCAAGTTGTTGAAATAATTAATTTGCAATAATTAATTAAAATAGCTCAAACCCCTCCCACCAAATTACGGGTTGGT
This sequence comes from Galeopterus variegatus, assembly GCF_000696425.1. Classification (NCBI taxonomy): domain Eukaryota; kingdom Metazoa; phylum Chordata; class Mammalia; order Dermoptera; family Cynocephalidae; genus Galeopterus; species Galeopterus variegatus. The sequence goes on from NW_007726246.1 coordinate 434,597, forward strand.
GAACAAAATGAGAAATCTCTCCCTTTGTGCATTTTGTTGAAAGAATTACTTTGCAGGATCAGGTATATTTTAAGATTTCCATTCTAATTATATGCACATGTCTTAAAATCAGAATTTTTGCTGAACATTTCCACGAATGGTTTCTGGTTGTTGGTTGTATCCTGATCCTCACTGTAAAATGGTAATAATAGTGTTTGTTAGTAACAATTTTAAGTTGGAATGCCCAAGTTTGGATTTTTATAAATTAATTCACATGATGAAGAATATTCATTTACAAACAAGGTAATAACTTAAGTAAACCGTAAGTGTTTCTGGTATATATATTAAAAGCTAAATACGTATTTTTGAATGAATGAATATCTTTAAGAGGTCATTAGCAAAATTATCTTACATAACCCCCCGCCCCCTTTTTGTAACCTTATTAACCCTGGATACGCAAAGATGAATTGGGTAAATTCTACTTTGAGAGTCTGATGATCTGCAGTGGAGAGAATGTCATTTAAGTGGTGGGTAAAGGACCTAGTGCCCTATTGAAGGCAGGAGAGGAACACTAGGGAGATTTAAAGTTTTCTGATTTAGCCACCTTGTTTGGTAGTGAGGTTGTTAATCAAAATAGAAGTAAAGAAGGCACACAGGTTGGGGGTGGGGTGGGGATAATAGATAATGAGTTTAATTTAGGACATGTTGAGTTAGGAGTGTCATCGGATATCCACGTGCAGATGTCAACTAGACAGTTTTATATAAACATCTGAAACTTGTGGATTAGACATGTTTAGGAGTTGTTAGAATACGGGGTTGCCAATGACAGGGAAGTGGATGAGATTACCTATGGGGGACAGGTAGAGTAAGAAGAGAAGAGGGCTGACGACAAGTGGGGCTAACACCAGTGTGGACAGGGTGGACAGAGGAAAGAGTAAGCAAAGGGGACTGAGAGGGAAAAGATAGAGGAAAAGCATGAGAATGAGGGGAGAGTGGGCATGGAAGTCAGGGGAGGACAGAATGACTAATACCCAAGGGTCAAGTTAGACGAGGGTAATTTGGAAATGCTGGTGCCTTAGCGATGGTTATTTGGTTGGTATGATAAAGGCTCGAGTCAGATCAAGTCCTTGGGTGGGGAGTTCACGAGAGGTGAGGAAGGAGAGGCGCTGAGTGTGGGCCACCTTGAGAAGCTTGGTTATGAGGGACAGGCAGAGAGCAGTGGCTTGAGGACTGGAGGATGTGAAGGCAGTTTTATTTGCTTACGTCTGAGTTCAGCAATGACCAAGGACAGGGCTATATTTGTATGATCCAGAGTGGGAAGATGGGGAGGTTCCAACTGCTGGCTTCTGAGTGTGTCTTTCTTTCTTTATTTCATTCTTTCTTTCTTAAGAAGTAGAAGATGAAGTCTGGGGGCTTTCAAGAAGAAAAAAAGGTTTGGAATTGCTGCTGAGAGGCCTAGAAGACGGATGTGACTAAGATGGATAAAAAGGATTATCACTGAAAGGCTAGCTGGAATTGGAAACAATATCCTTGTGGTCATACTCATCTGCATGGCAATGGGGTTTTTCTCTAGGGGCACTCCTTCATTCACATATTTATTCATTCATTCTACAGATATTAATGAATGCTTGCCATGTGCCAGGCACTATTCTAGGTTTCCACGACGCAGTGATGAATAAGACAGGCAATAACCCTAGAAAGTTCTTGTTAAGGATTCTATTTTAGATGTGGTAGTTTCACTCTTAGGAGGTGATATTCGAGCCTTTTTTTGAAGTATGGGAAGGACCTACCCATCAAGGTTCTGGTGGAAGTTCATTTTAGGAGTTAAGGAAAGAGAGGGCTCCTCAAGATCCATATAACCTATTGTTTCCTACTTCATGAGGTCTTACTGTTGTAATATCCATGTAGAATGGATTATGTGCTACCTTGAGTTTATCTTTAGTTATACTTGTTTGTCTCCCCAGTCAGTGGGGAAACTCCCTGAGGACAGGATAGTATGTCTTTGTTGTATATAACCCTCCAGGGCAATACTGGTTATAGGGCAGACACTTGAAACACTTGTTTTCCATCCTTAATTAGTGAGCAAAATGAGTTTTATGAAATACAAATTTAGTAGTTTTAACCTTTTGTTAGTTTGTTCTTAGGATCTTTGAGTGGTCTTTAAGTAAGAAACCCATGCTTGTGGCACAAATGCTAGTTGCCCTGTAAGGTCTTTTTCTTGTATGGTAATAGCCCCAGATTTTTAATCGGGACACAAGATTATCCAGGAAAAAAGTAAAACTTCCCAGTCTTCCTTACAGTTACTGTGGTCATATGTCTAGGTTTTGGACAATGGGACACGAAGGGAGTGATGTGTGCAACTTCTAAGAAGTGATATTAAAGGGAGAGCATGTCCCTTCTCCTCTTCCCGCCTCTGCTCCATTCCTCAGTCCAGTTGCTCAGAAGGTGGATGTGATGGCTGAATTGTCATCTTGGACCACGCGGTTGAATGCCACACTTGAGAGTTAGCAGGATGGAAAGTGAGAACAAGCTGGGTTGTGGATGCCAAGGAACTGCCATACAAGTCTTGAATGGCTTGCACCTTGACCTTTATGTGAGAGAGATATAAACTTATATCTCATAGAAGGCATGCTTATAAGACGTAGGCAAGTCATTATTCTAACTGTCCTGTGCTGTGCTGCACTATGCTGTACTGTCCTATCCTACATTCAAACACATACATGGCTAGTGTCCATTCAGCAACCACTGATTTTTAGTTGTTAGATTGTGTGACAAATATCCTTGACATAATATTTTAGGGACAAACTTATTCCGAATGATCAGGTAAATTTCAGCTACATGCAAATCCCCAAACAATGACTGTCATTCTATAAAACAAAGCTCTTTCTGTGTCCAATGGATGACCACAATAAGTCAGTTTTATTGTATACAAACATAGTGCTGTAGCATATCTGTGCCCATTTTTCTTGTCAATGGTATCTTGTCCATATAAACATATGAAAATTCTTACCTTGATTAGCCTTTCTTATGGGAATGAGTAATCAAAAACATAAATTTTGCTATATTTTCATGTTAACAGGCACTGAGAAGTGATAAGATTCTAATTTGGGGGTTTTTTTTGTTGCCATGTCCATTGACCACAGGTATTTTAGAGGAAATCTATGGGCCTCTCTAGATTTGCTTGCCTTGAGTGCCTCCTGGGCTCTCTCTGCTTGCTCAGTATGGAATCTGGCCATCACCATTGTCACTGCCATTGTCACATCTTCTAAAACTGCCAGAGCTTCTAAAAATTCCTCATTTTTTTACCTGGCCTCCACCACACCTGGCCCAGCAGGAGCCACAGCAGCTCCAGCACCCAGACTTGACCCTACTGCACCCACAGAGGCTCTAACCCCTCTCATCACTTTGGACCCGGGTGGATCACCATATCTTGCAGTATGGAATTTGGCTTCTCCAGATGGCCAGTGGAGCTGGGCAATACATTCGAGGAATGTATTGGTCTCATAGGGTCAGCTATGGCCAATGAAAGATAGGGAACAGCAGGAAGTTCCATGCAGCCTTCCTGGAAGATGTTCCCCAAGACTGAATGACTGGCTGTGTTTTCTTATGAAGCTGTGGTCAATTTACAGTGTACCACCTTTTATCTGCTTTACTTTCTTCTCTGCATCACTTCCTCTTTCCCCCCACTCTTAATACCCTGGGATTATACGTTCCAATAAAGCCTTAGGTCATAACTTTTGCCTTAGGACCATTTTCTATGGACACTAGTTTACCAGAAATGTGATGAAGATGGTAATGGTAGCATCATTACGGAGATTTCAGCCCATCCTTTCCAAAGAGAATAGAGCCTAGGTAGAAAGGCAGGAGAATACAGTGAGAACCACTGCTAGCCCGTATTAAACTGTTGTGCAAATTAGAGCTGACGCATCTGGGTATATGTAGCTCATGGGCACATAGCTTATTGCACAGAATTTGGGCTGGATTTGAGCCCTGACTTGTCCTCTCAGCTGCATGCCTTTATGCAACAGCCTATACAAACATAAATATAGTCTTGAGCATAGTTGAAGTATTATACAACGTATAAAGGAGTGAATTCAGAGACTTCAGTTTTTCAAAGCACTTCTAATAGTGCCTTGTTGATGTGGTTATATCCAGTTCTAAACAAGGGATACATTTTACACTTATTTTTTATAGTTCCTGATGATATGATAGCTTATCTTTCTTTTTTTTTTTTTGTCTTTTGTCTTTTTCCGTGTCCGGCAACGGATCGCAACCCTCAGTGTTGCCCCCGTACCGGACCGGGGACCGGCAATGGGATCGCAACCCTCGGTGTTGCTCCCGTGCCTCGCTCAGCCAGGGAGTGGGAACCGGTCTGTATGTGGGATCCGAACCCTCGGGCGGGAGCGCCGCCGCGCTTCCCAAGCGGCGCACTATCCAGTGCGCCCCCGGGCCGGCCCTGATAGCTTATCTTTCTTTTTTTTTTTTGTCTTTTGTCTTTTTCCGTGTCCGGCAACGGATCGCAACCCTCAGTGTTGCCCCCGTACCGGACCGGGGACCGGCAATGGGATCGCAACCCTCGGTGTTGCTCCCGTGCCTCGCTCAGCCAGGGAGTGGGAACCGGTCTGTATGTGGGATCCGAACCCTCGGGCGGGAGCGCCGCCGCGCTTCCCAAGCGGCGCACTATCCAGTGCGCCACCGGGCCGGCCCTGATAGCTTATCTTTCTTAGAAAAAATCTTAAATGGGTCTTCTCCTTATTAGGTGGGTAGAAAAGAGATGAGTTGGGCTGTGTTATAACTAATCAATTCATTTCCCATTACAATTTGTGTTTAAAATGTTCCAGGCATTGTACTACATGTGGAGCTATAGTGAGGAATAAGCACAATTTCATATACATTTATAGCATTACCTAATAACCTCGGATAAGGAGACGGGAAAATGAGTGATTGTGCTTATCCAGTACTGGCAATGCCTTTCCCACTTTTCTATTGGTACTCAAATTTTACCTACCACTTGAACCTGGTTCAAGGTCTCTATTAGTTAGGTCTTCAATACTCTCCTACCACTCAGCCCCCCACCACTCTCATGGAAGCACTTGGATTTTCTGCTTTACCATTTTTGGTAAATTTGAGATCCTTCCAAAATGGAATAACAACAGCTATTCTCTTCAATTTATCTGCTGTAGACAAACCTCTCCTTCAAAATATTGGAAAACTCACAGCTTTCCAGATGGCAGGTGGAAGATACTTGGTGGATTGGTGGGGAGAAGGGAAACCCAGCACCTGTACATAGGTGGCACTGAACAGACCAACTGGAGACCCCCCTCTCTATATATTCTGTAGTAGAATGACCTCCTCAGCTTTCCTCAGTTCAGCAAACATTTCTTCATTGTTTACCATACTCCAGACCATGTGCTACTGCAAAGGTGAATGAAAGTTTCTGCCCTTGATGAGCTTATGGTCTAGCAGGAAAATGAAAGCATGAGCAGACAATTTCGATAAAGTAACTGCTATGACAAATGTATGTGGAGTGTGCTATGGGACCACGGGGCAGGGGCAGTTCCTCCTGCCTTGGGGGAGAAGAAGACCCATAAACTGGCTCTTTTGAATCTGTCACTCAAGGACTATTTCTAACTTGGCTCTCTATGTAATCTACCTCTCTAGTCTTATTCCTTGTTAGTCCTTCCCACTCCTATCCTACCATTCGTACTTCTAAAAACAAGCTGAGCCCCCTAGCCTACCATTGTACTCTGTATTTACTGCAATGTACTCCTAAGATAATATTTACCACATTTTTTCCATGTGTATGTTTGTTTTCCCCCAATAGACTGTAAACTCTTTGGGCAGAAGTCATTCATCTTTGTATCCCCAGGGACTAGCGTTGTGAATGGTCCTTAGCTCTGTAACTTAAGATTTGATGGATGAATGATTATATATAATATTCTATGGAAACACCGATGATGGAGTTGTGCACTATGCCATTCTCACTGAATAAAACATTTGAAGCATTATGTTAACATAGCAAATAGGCATCTGTGACATGTGAGAAGATTTGAAATGGGCCAGGACAGAGCTCCTACTTAGAAGATGCCTGCCAGGATCTCAGATCTGTTGTGTTAGTTTGGCCACCAACTCAATGCATGTCAGGAATTGTTGAATGTTTTATAGATCATTGAGTTGAGTCAGGGAGAATTTGCTTTCATTAAAGTTGTATTTAGGTTAATTGCTCACTTATTAATCCAACAGATATTTATTCAATACCTACTATGTTACTGAACATTGTTCTAGATGCTGCAGAAACAGTGATGAAATTATAACATTTAGGGCAAAAGAGTTCATGGGAAATAGAACAGTGGCTCTCAAAGTGGGATCTTCAGCATCAGTATCACTGATATTAGTCAGGGCTCTCCAGAGAAACAGAAACCAACAGGAGATATATCTATACCTATCTACACCTATATTTATGTGTGTGTATATACACACACATATGTATATATGTACATTTATGTGTACACACACACACACATATATAGAGAGAGGTTAATTAATTAATTAATTTTGGCAGCTGGCCAGTATGGGGAACTGAACCTATGACCTAGGAGTTACAAGGCTGTGCTCTATTCACTTGAGCTAACTGGCCAGCCCCTAAAGAGATTTATTATAAGGAATTAACTCATCCAACTGTGGAGACCAAGAAGACTGAAGATCTGCAGTTGGTAAACTGGAAACTGAGAAGAGCCAGTGGTGTGAGTTCCAGTCCAAGTCCAAATCTCCCTTGCTCAGCCTTTTTGTTCAATTCAGGCCTTCAACAGTTTGCATGAGGCCCACCCACATTAGGGAGGGCAATCTGCTTTACTTGGTCTACTGACTTAAATGTTAATCTCTTCTGGAAATATTGCCTCAAACACACTCAAAATAATGTTTAACCAGATATCTGGGCACCCTGTGGCCCAGTCAAGTTGACATACAAAATTAACCAGCAGGCTGGCTGATCAGCTCACTTGGTTAGAACATGGTGCTGATAACACCAAGATCGGGGGTTTGGATCCCCTTACCAGCCAGGTGCCAGGAAAAAAAAAACAACAAACCTTCACACCACCCCAGATCTACTGGATCAGAAACTCTGACGGTAGGGCCTAGTAATCTACTTTAACAAGCTCCCCAGGTGATTGTGGTGCTGAAAACACCTTCAAAGTCTAGTCCAAGTCCACTCTGGAGAGACCACCTGTGTCACACAGCTTCTAATTGGTCCTCTAGATCCACCTTCGAACAGCTCTTTGCCTTGGGGGATGAACATGTGTGTCCAGCATCAGTGGTTCTCATGCCCTTTGGCTTCTGGTTGGGCTCAGTCAATGGGGAGGAAGGGACAGGAGTGAGGATGGGGTGTTTGGAATCCTGGATGCCTTCCTGCAAGATTTTCTCAGGCTCACTGTGTTGCTCAAATCAAGCCACTCTTCCTCCTAAGGAGGCCTTCTCCTCACTACTCTGGTTATAACTCTGGTGGTTGTTCCCTCTCCTCTCCCAGGTTGGAGATGATCGGGGCTCTCTGTGGTTTCTACTCCTAGATTTGCACCATGGCTTGTGGGACCCCTATTCCCATCCCTATTACAAATCTTCCCTTTGTGAATAAACTCTCCATGAGTTATCTTGAGTGTCCTTTCTGTATCCTGCAGAACCTCAACTGATACACCATTTAATTCTACCATTTAGTTCAGCTCTTACCATCTCAGGTCTGGTCTCTGCAGTCTGGGACCCATCTATCCACTAGAAACAGTCAGCACAGTACCTAGGGCCATGATACTTTTTGTGGTTCATGAAAATATTTTGATTTCCTTTAAAATCAGAAGAAAAAAATTGATATACTCCAACTTGGATTGTATTTTTCTTTATACTGATACAGTTGTAAACTTTTTTTTTTTTAAGTGGAGGAAGAATCCCACAAAGGCAAGAGAGCCCATGAAGTCACATGTGGCCCTGCTGCAGTCTCTTTCTAATTTACTTTCTTCCCTTCATATTATCCACCTCCCTGTCTCTTCTATTCCACCCGTAAAGTATTACATACATGCATGTGTATATTTGTCCCTCCAAATTCACTCTCCACTTCTCCCTGCTTTCTCCATTCCACGCCTAGGAGGGAGGCTAAGGCTGACCTCTTTGGACTGCATTATTCACGCTTCCTTGCTGGGTGGCTTCTTTTTGGCGACAGTCAATAGGAGGCATCAGCAGATCAGAAGGTCAGAGGAGGGGTAAGTCGGGGTATTTATGCTCCTGGCAACCTCCCGGCTGGTCCATGGGTATGCAGCGGCTGTGCTGGCTCCACCCAAAGCTGCAGCTTCTGTTTGTGAACAATTTCTCCACGACAGCTCTTTCCAGACTCCCATAACCACTCTCTCCTTTGTCCCCTCCAGGTCTAGGGTGGTTTTGGCTCTTCACTGATGCTTACCCAGTGGTACCTCACCACCCCTTGTTAGATTCCCTGAACTCTTTGTTAACAGCCTTTGTAAATAGTTTCTTCATTAACAGGCACATGGACCTATTTTTATTTGGTAGTAGAAAAGCATAGCAGTTTTGATTTGTTCATTTAATGTGACATCACAAACATTTCCCAAGGTTTTTACAAAGTCTGCACAATGACTACGTCATGGCAACACAATATTTCACCTTATCATGTACAATAATTTCCTAATATATCTTCTCTTTCTTTTTTCTTTTTCTTTCCTTGATTTTCCTTTTTACTTTCTTTCTTTGATTCCATTACAGATAGACAAAATAAACATTCTCAAGGTGCAGATTTTTCCTGTATATAGATTTTTACTCTATGTATGTTCTTCTTCTTTAGATTCTGATGCCATCTGTCTTTTAACCGCATTTCTACCCCTTCTAAATTCTTCTGTAGGCAAATAGTTGTGTTCAGTCTACTTGAAATGTAGTTACACTCATCTGGCAATAGACATTTGTTTAAACTATTCACTTGAAATATTCTTGTTGCCTCAGTTTTTCAAATGTCAACTTTTCTATCCTAAATGCTTTTCCTTTTTTGAACTTTCTTTTGAACTAACCTATTCAAATAATTTATTTGGTAATTCATGAATTTTATTGTTATTTTGAAATGTCATTTAAATCCTTTAGATTATTTAAATTTAAATATATTACTATCTTTTCTCACCCAACTAGATTATTAATTTATTGACAACAGGAATTATTTTCTTATATCACTTTATGTCTCCTGTAGGGACTTTCATGTGCTAATTGCTTAATAAACATGAGTTAATTTGAAAACTGTTGGCGTACCCTATATAAAAGATAGACTTTCAAAAGCCTAGATAGGTTTAAGTGTGGTTAAACTGAGTACTGTGTCCATTCTTACAATTACAAGCCATGGCTTTGTTACATGATGCTTGGAATCCCAATATTATGTGAGGGTGTTACTGTTCTTATGTGTCGCTAAGAGGGGAAATGCCTTAAAAGTGTTTATATCTCTCTAAGACAAAGTGGAGCACATGTGTGAGAAAAAAGCACCTCAACAATGTAGATTTTGAAGGAAGTCTAGTAGTAGTAATAATAAGCTTCTGATTGCTAATGATAGAGATTCTGAGTCATTCAGTAACATGTTGCCCTGTTTTATTTTCATCATAGCATTTATTACCTCCAGATATGTTTACCATGTATTTTATTATTTGCAACAATAATAAAACCTTCTTTAGCCCAACTAAGATATGTGCTACAATGAAAGTAGAACTTTTCCTGTTTTGAATTCTGTACCGCATCCCCAGTCCTAGAATAAGTCTGGCATAGCATAGGCACTCAATACATACTTGTTGAATGAATGGATGAACATTTATTAATATTTTACAATTTTTCAGACAGTGCTATAAGTGCTTTGTATGACTTATCTCGTTTATACCTCACTATACCCAACTAAATGGGTACTATTCCTTTTTACAGAGGAGTAAACTGATTCCCAGAGAAGTTAAGGAGCTTCCAAGGTTATAAATCTGGTAGCTGGGGAAGATAAGACTTAAATCCGGGCAGTCCGACTTTTGAGACCACAGCCTTAGCTATTGTGTTAAATTTTAGTCAGTAAAACATTGGGAAATAGCAACTAGCACTTGCTATGTGCTTCTAAAATTTATGAGCTATTTTCACATCTATTTCCTCCTTTAATCACATGCAATGACCTGAGCTAATGTTACCCTATCCCTACTTTACAGATGGGAAAACTGAGAGATGAAGCAATTTGTTAAAGGTCACAGTGCCATTATGTGGCAGTCCTGGGAATTAAACCAAATCTTTTGAGTCCAACCTCCATCTCTCCCCTACCTAGCTCCTGCCAACCACCATGCTACAACTTAAAAATGGCCAGAGACCCCAATTTATGGCTTTAGACATATGTGAAAAGACACATTGCTCCTCTATTTAATAGTCTTTATCAAAACAATTGTATTTAGTAGTTATCAGTAAAGCATTTTATTTTACTATTCACTAATTCTATTTTAGTAGGAGTTGTTATTAATAAAAAATCATATATGAGTTCTAAATTTGAGGAAATAGTTCTCAAGCATTGACCTTGGAAGAATATGACAGTAATAAAATTTTCACTGATAACTTTCACAAAGTCTGCACAATCATTTGTTCAGGAGGCTTTGCAGTATGTATGAGGGTACTTCAAAAAGTTCACAGAAAAATAGAATGGAAAGATAATACAAATCTTTCCACAAACTTTTTGAGGGGCCCTCATGTTTGTTTTATACATTGAAAGAGATTTACTTGGAGATAATGCTTATTGTTACACTAACTTAACTCCTCCTCTTCTCCTCTCCTCCTATAACAGGTGATGGCCGATGGTTCCAAGGTGGATTTTTTTTTTTTTTTTGACAAGTTAAAAAATATTATACACATGATCCTGGCAATTAGGACTAATGGCATGAATGTAAAGAAAAGAGAGGAGTAGCAATAAATTTACCGAGGCTGAAGAGATCAAGAGGCTGCAGCATCACTGAGGGAGGCAGGAGATAGGATGGAGAGCAACTTGAAACTAAGTGCTGGAGGGTGGCCAGTGCAGTGACGACAGGAGACAGGGTGTCAATCAAAGACGACGCAAACTTCCCAAGTATGAAGTTGTGGGGTAATGGTGAGGGCTGAATAAAGAGTAGATTAAAGAATATGTCAACTTTTTCTATAGGGTAATGGATGAAGAGGTATCCTCCAGTTGTGGATGGCAAAAAAGAAAAATTGCCACTTTATGTCAATTTAAGATGGTATAATAACTGTTCATGATCTGAAGAAGAATTAGCTCTGTAGCAGGAGATCCAAAGAATAGATGAAAATGACTTGGACATCTTAAGGGACCAGAAGCTACATATGATTTAATATAGAAGCAGTATCATTAAACAGAAAAGTATTACACTTTGACTCGATAAGAAGGTATTGCTGTTGCCCATTCAAAAACTTTACTATTTGTAAAGCTTTTATAGTTTCTAAGCAGATACTGGCCTACTCAATGTTAATCCAAGATTCACCTTAGCACATGTGGACCTGCCCACCGCTTCCTCAACATAGAGATTTGTCTCTTTTATGAACATGTCTAGAACTTATTTTCTACACCATTCACTTGGAATTTTTCATACCTAGACTTTTAATTTTTCATACTTAACTTTTTCATTTTTATACATATGCACCAGGGGGAGGGGTGTGTATGTTTATTCACAGTAACCTGTCTTCAGAGGTACCTACCACATGCTTTTTTCTAGAGCTGCAGGCTTAGTTTGGGGGCTGACATATTTGTTACTCAGTTATTAATTGCTGAGTATTTTAGTTTTGGTTTCAGCTGTTGTCTTCACAGCCAGGAAAAGTTGCAATAAAAACCATGTGGTACAATTTACAGAAACTTGTGAGTTGCAATTCATTCACATTTTTACTTCTTGATTAAATGCAATGTGTCCTTTTAAGTGAGACATTTGATAAAGACTGGGTTTTGAGGAAGCATCTCCTCCCCCAAAGGGTAGGCTACCTTTTAGAGGAGATCCCCTAGACGCCAAGGTTGCTAAGGCAAACCTTTGCATATACAAATTTGGGTCAATGTGTTGACAGGATGTCAGATTTGTGTAGCTAATGGAGCTTCAGCATGAATATTAAGCTGTATGCCACTCCATTGATGACCAAATGAACCTGTAGGTGCCTATTTGTGCCTGAGACTATTGGAGTGGAAAACAGAAGCCCTTCATGTGAAAACCTGACCAAGGTCCACAACCCAGCCTTGACCAGCAGTAATTGGTTTCCAGCAACAATTGAAAAGTAAATTCAAAGAGATCTGAATGGCAGAGCCCTGAAATCTTTCCATCAAATAGCCTGTAATTTCACGTCGCAGTTGTTTTCCTTCATAGATTTAACCATGAGTGTTTCAGAAGTCTTCACCAAGGCATAGATCAACAGAGTTGAGTGACAAAGAACTAATATGACCAGATGATTTGGAGGGAGCAAATCTTTTGTGTTTCAAAAGAGCTCAAATATTATTTAGTTTATGGAAACATAAATTTCAGTGAGGCAATAGGATATGTGACAATTTTTTTTATTAAAGTACTTTCTGAAATTATATTTCACAGCTGTGAAAATTTTATTTGAGATTGGACACAGTAAACTTCAGATGACTTTTATATTCTATGAGAGATGGACATGTGAGTTAAACAGTATTCACCATAAGCTCTCATTTTAACTGCTTAAGGTTCTACTATGTAACGTTGTGTCAACTCGTGCTTCCATTAACGAGCACTTTTGCATGTGTATACTACAATTATAATTGATGTTATAATTGATCATAATGATAACTTTAAGTCATTTAAAGATCTTTTAAATATCGAAGGCAGATTCAGTTTTATACAAATCTAGGTTTACTTAATATTCGCTTTTAATTATAATTTCATAACAATTGGCTGTAACTTCTGCAAATTTGCCAGTGACTTGGTAAAAATTTATCTTCACAAATTTATATTTAACAGATGACATAATCAGCTTTGTCAATGTATCTTTTCTCTTTGTTGATCAAAGCACACATAATTTTAATTTTTAATTTTTTTAACATGAATCAAAATACACTAATAGGAAAATTGTTGAACTTAATATGTTTGTCAGAAATTCATAAAAATCCCATTTTACAATAAATTCCTTGACTTTATTCCCTCAGGATTGATTCTAATGGCTTTTAAATGTTTCTGCAGTGGAAAAAAGTTAACTATAAATAAAAATAAAAATTCCAAGTGAAGATTGAGTATGGCAGAATTAAGTACCTCAGATTCCATTTGTTTGTCTTTACTATCGTTGTGCTGTCATTGTTTATTTAAAATCTGTATTTTATATGCAAGAATAGATAATACCAGAAAGATGGGAGACAAACTACACCCAAAGTAATCTCAATGGCTCTCAATGATTATAAAACTGACTCCCAAAATGAAAGCGTGTAGCTGAGCCCATGTGCGTGGACACAGTGTACCTGGCGGTTTTCTGAATTAGCTTTCATGTGGAATACAATGTTTATAAAGCCTAAGAAATATAAATGTGCTAACTTGAAGTGTACAGCTACAGAATTAAAACTGAACAGTAACCACAGAAATTGTTTAGAATTTAAACAATATTATTTGCAGGGAGGAGTAGATTATTCCTGACATTTTTGGAATAGTCAGCACCCGATGATGATACTAAAAAGCAGATGGGCTTTAAGTTGGTTTTAATACTGGTTTTCTACTCTCTGAAGACAGTGCCTCGGTGCTTGTATGGGACATGGGGGGTGTCGACCCCTCCCCTGTCCCTCCTTAGGTTCGCCACTGCTGTGCTGCTTACAAAACCCATATGAAGCTGTGTTTCTATTTTCTACTGGCGTACCTTGGTGTGTAGCTTTCAGAATTTTTTTTTTCAGTGTATTTCTTTTCTTCTACCATGCTTCTTCTCAGTATATCAGCAATCTTACCTTTGTTTAGTATTTCCAAATTATTAATTGTTACTCAGAAAGCTGTGTACTGTTTGATGAAAATTAGACCTATAGATAAAATACTGATTTGTATTTAGCATGTATTTGTACATTAGTTTAAAAGGAATAATGCCTTTTAAAAATAAGAGTAAAAGAGATTAAATAAAAGAATGTGGCCACATTCCCAACAATTTTTTTGTACATGTATATTTGCCAATCATCGAGATCAACTTATCATATCCTATCTCTTTCATGAAGGCACAAAGTAAGAATCCTTCACAAGAGAGCTCTCTTCTTATTTCTTCATCCTAGGAAATAAGTATGCATGTAGATTTTTTCATACATTTATCAGTTTTTTTTTTCTAGTTGGTGCCCCAAACAGCATTATACTATGCATGAGTCTGTTTTTATTTGACACTATTGTATTTTTTTTCCTCTGTGAAATTAATTCCTCCATAGCATCTGAATGGGTTTTTTAAAAAAATCAATTAGCTTTTGCTGGGAAAATCTTTTGCTGTCTTACATAGAATAATGATTTTTTTTTCATCTGTCAAGGGGGTTATTAATAAATGCCACCAGTGGGGTTACAACATTCTCCGGTGTTTGCTTTAGGGGAACAAGGGGATTGTCAGAAATCCTAGCCAAACTGAACCATAATTAGAGAGAAAATGTTAGCAATTAGAACTATACGTTAGGCTTTAATTTACTACCACAGAAAAGTCAAGGGTGGCATTTCTATTCCATTTTTAGGTGCAGCCAGATGGATTGTTCATTACAGGATAATTTCCGCCGACCCTCTGCATTTCTCAGGGTAACAAAGCCTCTGAGAGCACTATGCAGCCCAGTGGCTCAGATTTTATTTTATTTTTTGTGGGGGTGGAGAGTGGGGTAGGAAGGAGGTTGAGCAGTTATCAATTTCCTACATAGTCATTGACATTATCGGGAATCCTTTTACATGTTGAATAATTTTAGGCCAAGAAAGCAGTTTGGGAACACAAGCATATGAGTATAATTTACTTTTCTATTTTCCTCTACGTGTATTTGCACTGACATATTTCAACAATCTTTACGTTAAAAAGTTCCCCTTTGCAGTGTTTCTACTTCTCACACCAAAATAATATAGCTACAATATAATTACAATCCAACTCTAGTAAAGCTTCTGAGAGTACAAGGTGAAACATTTTTGAAGATGAAGGATACACTTTCTCATTTTTTGTTTTTATTTCACAATCAAATGACATTTTTTTGTTAAATGATCTATCCAATTTTCTTTTTATAAAATAAATTTTGGGCCAAAATATTAATGACCATCAAAATAAACGTATCTATTTTAGGGTTAATGATGTTTTTATAGGGAAAAAAATCTTCTAGTTTCTTTATATTATAATGAATCAAAATCAGCCACAGTTTCCTTTGTGTATGAAAATGTAGTTAAAAGTAACTTTTTAAAGTTTTTTTTTTTATTGTGGTAATATGCATAACATACAATTGACCATTTTAATCATTTTTAGGTGTACAGTTCAGTGGTACTAGTACAGTCACATTTCTGTGCAATCTTCACCACCATCCATCTCCAGAACTTTTTCATCTTCCCAAACTGAAACTCTGTACCCACTGAATAACTCCTTCTCATTCCTGCCTCTCCTTAGGAAGGTACTTGATGTAGGAGGAATCATACAATATGTGGCCTTCTGTGTTTGTTTATTTCACTTAATGTAATGTTGTCAAGGTTCATTTGTGCTGTCAGAATTTCCTTCCTTTTTAAGGCTGAGTAATATTCCATTATGTATATCCCATGAAGGTACCTTTTTTTAAAATAGTTCGCACATATTTCCTAAAGCTGTACCTCTATACTCCAGTCTTGTTTGTGTTCTAGTATTGGCAGTTGGTATCTGCGAACAAAGCCTTGCTGGCCTCACCGTAAGTGATGTGGCTGACAAGAAGGGTTGGCATGGGTGCCCCATGACAAGTTTACCATTGGCAGTTCAGACAATAAATGGACAAAGGTAGATATTCAGTCTTTCCATAAAAGATCCATTTAGAGAGCAACCATACAAAACTGATTTGAGTCATGATGTGGAAAGAAAAGCAGTTAATTTTATTTTCATTCTTTTTTTTTTTTTTGGCAGCTGGCCAGTAGTGAATCCAAACCCTTGACCTTTGTGTTACAACACTGTGCTCTAACCAACCGAGCTAACCAGCCAGCCCCAATTTTATTTTCAGGTAAATGTGAAGGCAGCCTTACTAAAAACATTTACATCCATAATTTTCAGTGGCTGAAAAATTCAGTCAACTAAGTACCTTAAATTTTCTCTTTAAATTAAAGATTCGAAGAACCGGAAACATTTCCCCTCTATTTCATATTATAGCAGACTTCGGCCAAAGTTTTCCATGCTTCATACGGAAAAACATCAACACAATAATACCATACTTTCGTCAACTGAAAATACTAGAGTTCTATAACAGTGTGACAAGAAGTGTTTTTCCCTCATAAAAGCCATATTATGTAAGCAAAACATTACTGAACTCTTAATTTTTAAATATTTACATGGCAAGAGTTTTACTTAAGACTATTCTGCCTACAGTTAAAATTCATCTATATAATATCACCTTTCATAAGGTAACTTATAAAGAAAAGGAGAGGAGATGGGAAGACTTCACAGAAGAAAATTGAGAGTCAGGGTTTTAAAACTATTGAGTATTTTTTTCATTCATCACAAGAAGCAAACCTATAACTTTTTTTTACTACTTGAAATAGTTCCACCTTAAAGATCATCAACTTTGAGCTCCGTTTTCTGACCCCAATCTTATTTTTCTTTTATCTCCCTTTTCTTTGATTCTTCTGAACCCGTTCTTTGTTTTTATCATGGCCTCCATTCTCTCTCTCTCCTCTTCTCCTTCCCTCCCTTCTCTTGATTTCCATGATCATTTATTGAATGAGAGGTTATTACATGCCAGGTGTGACATTTGGACATTCAAAGATTAATACGGTATGTTTACTGCCTTGGAAGAACACACTGTCTGGTACAGATGTGTCCTGTAGGTGTCCTCTCTGTTCTACTGATACTAGATTCCTGTGGTACTGAATTGAGTAGGGTTCTAAGTGCAAGTCTAAATTTGATGAGAAAGGTGATGTCTCCCTACAGTCTGAAGATGGAATAGTCAGCATGTGTGTCATGCCTTTGCGAACCTTCAACCCAAGAGAACCAAAGTTTTCCCAGCTCCATTTTTTCCCCATCCAGTCTGACTCTGAAATTGAGAACTTCAAAGGATGCTTTAATTATCATTCAAGTACACCTCAGCTTCTGTTTCCTCCAAATGCCCACCAAATCACGAATCCCTAAATCATGTTCACCACTACCAGTTAACCTCTTTCTCTTATTTTTCTAGGTTAGCAAGTCTTGCTGGAAAAAGAATGAAACCATTCCGATTCAACTCATTGCAAATTCATGCTACCAAACCTTACCTTATTGCCACTCTGTAATCCTTTTATTAATTTATTGGAGACTAACAAGTTTCCTACATTGGTTGTTTGAAAACTTTTGTTTGTATTTTTGAAAAATCACTGTTTGATCTCCCTTTCTCTTTGCTCTCAGAAGATGATCTTGCCTCCTGCTGCACTAATAAGTTCAAGGCCATCTGTAATCTCTAGCTTTCTACTCCTTCCCTCAACCTTTTCTGTTTTCCTCCATCCGTCGCTTCCTCTGCTCTTCTGTTTCAGATGAAGAGACGTCCCTCGTATTCCTAGGCTGAACCCAGCTCCTTCAGGGCTTTTTTCTGTAAGTTGTACCTTCTTTTCCTTGAAACCCTAAATTCCTTGTCACGGGTTCTTTAGTTTTGAAAATGTAATAAATAAAGCATAGTGATGAATATGAAAAATATAATATTTCCAACACCCCAAATCAGTGATTGATGTTATGATATATTGGCTTATCTTTTTTCTAATAAAAAAGTGACAGATGAAGTTCCCTTTGACCCACATCCTCACTTCTATCACTTTCTTTCCCTTCCCAGAAGCAACCCTATTATGATTTTTGCATGTATTCTTTAAGGTCATTAAAGAATACATTTATAAATACATAGACATAAATAATATGTAGGGTTGGTTAGTGAATAATTTAAGAATTTACATATTTGATATTCACAGCCTACTTTTTTCTCCCCTGGGATGCTTCTGCCTTTTACCCATGCTGGTATACGTGGGCCTATTTGTAAGCTCTGTGAAGGCAGGAACTTCGTCTTGCTCATTCCTCAATTCCCAGCAGCTGGAACAGCATTTGGCATATAGTAGACACTCACTGTTTATTTCTTAAATGAATTAACATGGTTCATTTTTAACTGTTATGCAGTAATCATCTGTATGAATATTCCACAAATCACATTTCATTCATTCACTCCCCTACTGGAAAACAATTTAGGTTTTTCTCACTTCCATGCTTCTTATTGCAAATACGGTTGTGGAACATCCTTGCACAAGTCTCCTCGTGCCTGTGCTTGAGATTGTGTTGGGAGTCTTTACCTAGAGTTGGAATTGCTGGGTTGTAGGAAATAAACTTTAAACTTTGTCTAGATATAGCTAAGTTTCTCTTCAAAGTTTCCTGGTTTTAAAACATGTTCAAGAATTTCTCTCCACACTTTTTTCTTTCAAGCTCTCTATACCCTGGAGCAATAGTTTTATTCTTTCTTTAAGCACTGCAACTTTTCAAAATGATAATTTATGACTCCAGGATCTTCATACCCAATGCTTGAAAGAGCTAACCTTTGACTTTCAAGTTATTTTAGTCAAGTAGTCTCTCCTTTCAAAGATAATGTATGTATGCATATATATGTGTGAGAAAACAAAATCTGACATACTTTAAAGAAACTTACTGCAAACTATTTTGTTCTGTAATTATTTGAATATAGGTTATCTCTTTATAAATAAATTTTAAGGGCTTCAGGGGCACAGGTTTTATTTTTTTTAATTGAAACATAGTTGATTGTACATATCTGTGGGGTACCACATTGAATATCAATACCTGGGTGCAATAGGTGATGTTCAAATTAGGATAATTAGTGTAGTCAACATATACTATATTAATTACACATAGTTGATTGTACATATCTGTGGGGTACCACATTGAATATCAATACCTGGGTGCAATAGATGATGTTCAAATTAGGATAATTAGTGTAGTCAACATATACTATATTAATTACCATATATTAGTTAACATATTTTTAATATATGTTACTTAACATATATTAGTAGATTCAACATATACCCCTTTCCCACCTCTGGTAAACTCAGTTCTGGTCTCTCCTTTTGAAAGTTCTGTGTATTATTGTAATCTTCCTTCCTTCCTTCCTTCCTTCCTTCCTTCCTTCCTTCTTTCTCTCTCTCTCTCTCTCTTTCTTTTTATTTTTTACAAATGAATTTGTCATTGACTTGAAGAAACGTGGTATTTTCTTTTATAGACTACTATGGTGAAAAATCTATTTCAAAAGATTTATGTAAGTATGCAATAATACTTCTATTACAGAGTTAACATAGGGGAAATGTTTTGAATGTCTGTTGTCACTTAATAGATATCCAGCATGAAAAAATAATGTAATATTGCTAAATAAATATTGAAGAAATATATTTTTTCAGTCACTTTTGGGACTTACCAAGAACATACATTTCAACTTTATATATTTAATTTAGATGGAGATAATTTTGCTAAGAAGAAATATTTTGGATTGACTCATTGAAGATATTAAATTCTTGTCAAATTAGAACATGTTTTTGGCAAATCATATGCTAGATTTACATATCATGTTTTTTCCTAATATATTTAAATGAATTGCTCTATAATTAAACTAAAGTTACTAAAACTTTATATTTTTCCATGAGCATATTTTTGGTGGTTATGATGGTTAACTTTATGTGTCAACTTGACTGGGCTAAGGGATAAACACATAGCTGGTAAAACATTATTTCTGGGAGTGTTTATGACTTATTTCTGGCAAATCAGAATATTGGGTACAAAAGATCATCTTCACCTAATGCAGGTGGGCATCATCTAATTCTTTGAGAACCTAAATAGAGTTAAAAGGGTAGAGGAAGGATGGATTTTTCTCTGATTGAGATGGGATATCCATCTTCTCCTGCCCATGGACATTCTTCCTTCCTTCCTTCCTTCCTTCCTTCCTTCTTTCTCTCTCTCTCTCTCTCTCTTTCTTTTTATTTTTTATTTTTTTTTTAGCTCCTTCTTAGGAGTGATGACGTGGTATTTTTCTTTCTGTGCCTGGCTTATTTCCCTTAACATAATTTTCTCCAAGTTCATCCATGTTGTTGCAAATGGCAGAATTTCATTCTTTTTTATGGCAGAGTAGTATTCCATTGTGCATATATATCACATTTTCCTTATTCAGTCATCTGTCGATGGACATTTAGGTTGGTTCCAACTCTTGGCTGTTGTAAATAGAGCCGTGATAAATATGGGAGTGCAGGTATCCCTTTTACATGATGATTTACATTCCTTTAGGTACGTACCGAGCAGTGGGATTGCTGGATTGTACAGCAGTTCTGTCTGGTATGGAGAACCTCCATACCGTTTTTCATAATGGTGGCACTAATTTACAGTCCCACCAACAGTGTAGGGGGGTTCCCCTTTCTCTGCATCCTCACCAGCATTTGTTATTCTCTGTGTTTTTGGTAATATCCATTCTAACTGGGGTGAGATGATATCTCAATGTGGTTCTGATTTGCATTTTCCTGGTGCTTAGTGATGTTGAGCATTTTTTCATGTGTCTGTTTTGAGAATTGTCTATTCAGCTCCTTAGCCCATCTTTTAATTGGGTTACTTGTTTTCTTACTGTTAAGTTGGTTGAGTTCCTTGTATATTCTGGATATTAATCCCTTGTTGGATGCATAGTTTGCAAATAAGTGCATAAGTTTTATCTTCCTCAACTTCCTATACCCGTAACATTTAGAACTTAATGAATGGTGTGTTTAAAAACAAAAACTGTGAAACTGTGAATATTTATATTTACAATTTCTCTTCACCATATTCTATAACTCAAATAAGTATTTAATTTCTTCACAGATGCTCTAGGAAAAGATTTGAAAAAGTTAATTTCAGGAGATAATACTAAAAGATTATCCTAAAAGACTGGTCATCTTCAAACTGCTGCACATGTACTCCTGGGGGTAGGGAAGATGTCTCCAGGGGTACCCAGGCATGGAACATTTTCAGAGAACCAGTTTCCAGTTCCTCATCTTCTACATTACCCTTTCATACATTTTTCAGTTTTCTTTTTTCTTTTTCAAGTTGTATGATTCCATTTATATAAAGTACAAAAATATGCAAAACTAGTTTATGCTGTTACAAATCAGAACACTGATACCCTTGTGAGGGCTGTTAGTGATGGGAAGGGCTTCTGAGGTGCTGGTAATGTCCTGTTTCCTGACCTTGGTGCGTTCAATTTTGCGACATTCATTAAGCCATGTACTTATGTGATTATGCATATTAAACTTTAATAAAATATTTTAAATGGTTTATTAAAAATCAGAAACAGGAAACTTAAGATGTATTAGATATTTTTGTTTTATAAACCATGGGGAAAAAAGTACTCTCACATGTGGCTGGTAGGAATTAAAAATGGTACCTTTATGGAGGGAATTTGGCAAACCCATCAAAGTTACAAATCCATTTACTGTTTGCCCTTTGACCCAGCAATTCCAATTGTGGAAATGTACTCTAAAGTTATGCTTGCATATAGAACTGACATATATTTAAGGTGAACTATTGCAGCATATTTTATAATAGTAGAATATTGAGAACAACCATATATTCATCAGCAGCTACTTCAACTTTGGTACCACCACACAATAGAATATGCTGCAACTTTCAAAAAGAACAAAGAAGCTCCCTGTGTATTGATGTGGAAAGATCTTTGGATATATTGTTAAGATATTTTTTAAAAACTAAGGCACAGAACAATGCATATAGTGTGAATTTTTTATGAGAAAGGGTGAAAATAATAACACCTATATTGCTTTATTTTTATAAAGAACCCCTGGAACAATAGCAAAAAGATCTAATAATAATAGTTCCTGAAGCAGATAAGTGTGGGGTGACCAGCCATCTCTGTTTGCCTTGGACTGCCCTGGTTTTAACACTAAAAGTCCTGCATCACCAGCAAATCAGGACCTTTGATCACCCTGGCAGGGGAGACAGACATGGGGATGGAAGAAATATCTCTCTGTGTATACCTTTTCATTTCATTTTTATTTTTGAGCCAGGTGAATGTGGTACTACAGAAAACATTTTTCAAGAACGTTCTATTACAGAAAATGTCATATATATCTAAATAGATAGAATAGCGTAAAGAGCCCCCACATAACCTTCACATATGTATATCTCTATGTATCTTATGTATCATATATTCTGTATATCATGTATATTTCTATACATAGACATACAAGGGTACTTCAAAACGTTTATGGAAACGTGGAATTTAAATAGAATATGAATCTTTCCATGAACTTTTTGAAGACCCTTTGTATATGATATATGTGTATCAGTATATATATGTATGATATATGCGTGTCTGTGTATATGTATGTATACATATACATAGAGAGAGAGAAAGAGATTTATTTTAAGGAATTGGCTCATGTAATTGTGGGGGCTGTCAAGTCTGAAATCTGCAGGGTACTCTGGCAGGCTGGAGACCCAGGGAAGAGGTGACGTTGCAGTTCAAGTCTGAAGGCAGTCTGGAAGCATAACTCCCTCTTCTTCGGAGGTCTTCAAGTCTTTTTCTCTTAAGGCCTTCAACTGGTTGGATGAGACCCACCCACATTATAAAGGGTAATCTGCTTGACTCAAAGTCTGCTGATTTAAATATTAATATCATTTTAATATGTCAGTTATATCTCAATAAAGTAATAAAGTAAATAAAAATACCTTCATAGCAATATCTAGACTGGTGCTTGACCAAATATCTGGGTACCATAGCCTAGCCAAGTTAACACATAAAATTAACCAGCACACTAGGTGATATGTCTTTTAAACCTCTTTTAATCTATAGATTTCCCCAGCTATCTCCCCCTCTCTCTTTTCTTCTGTAATTTATTTGTTGAAGAAGCTGGGTCTTTTGTACTGTTTTTTTGTTTTTCCTAATTGTATCCTCATGGTATAGTTTAACATGTTTCTGCCTTTGATTTTTTTTTTCCTATAAATTAATAGTTGGATCTAAAGGCTTGATCAGATTCAGGTTTGAAATTTTGGGCCAAGCTGCTTCATAAGTGGGTGTTGTGTTCTTTTATCAGGAGGCACATAATGTCTGGTTGTCTGTCTTTTTGATTTAGCAATCACTGATGCTCAATGCCTACATTAATGAATTCATTAGAAGATTGCAAAATGGTGATATTCAATTCTGTTATTCCTTCTTCACATATTAGAAAGAATACTTCCAAAAAAAGAAATTCTCCTGATATACTTTATACTATACTGAAATTCTCCTGATATACTATTTATACTGTACTGGTGGTATTGCATGGGCAGGAAAGTCAGGATAAAGGCTTGTTTTTTCCCTTTATTTACCAGTTTTCAATATATGAATTGGTTGACCAGCATCCTCTAATAGTAACCAGTTAGTTTGTTTCAATGCCATTATGAGTTCTTAAATTTGGATACATTTGATGGGTTTCAAACCGTACCTTATTGATGCTCAAATTGTTCAAGCCTTGGCAAAGGGGCATGTCTTTGAGTTGGCTCCTGGGTCTTTTTGACATACCCTTAATAATCTTCTATGTTTTCCTTGCTATCTGGTAGGATGACAATAAAACTCCAGGCTGATCTTGTACATTTTCTGTCTCAGACTTAAAACCAGCCATTTTCCTATGAAGTTGTCCTTTCTCTTAGTGGAAAATAAAATTTCAAGTTCACTATTTGGATGGATGCTTATTATTATCACAAGGCTATTCTGATCCTTTTCAATGGATAGAGTCAGAAAATTTTTTTAAAAGATAAAATATACCATTAGTTTATACTGATATTTCTTTTTTTTGGTGGCTGGCCAGTATTATGGGGATCTGAACCCTTGACGTTGGTGTTATCAGCACCAGGCTCTACCAAGTGAGCTAACTGGCCAGCCCATACTGATATTTCTAATTCAAATTCAGGACTATCAGTTTTGTTATTCAAACTCTTCTGTTTTACATCTATATTTCCTTTTTCTCTCACTAAGAATTCCAGTTCTCGAGGATACCACAGATGACAGAATTAAATTGTCAAAAATGTTCTCATTATTAAAATTCTACATTATATAGAATAATAGCACTATGGCTACTACTCACAGTAAGTTACTGTAAAGTGTTTGCAGTTCTCCTTTGCTATTCTTTTTGTCGTTCTAAAGACTGAATACACATTTAAATTTATTTATTTTGTATTACTTTTTATTTTTAAGAATTGCTTTTTTTTTTTTTCCTTTTTGTCTTTTTTCGTGACCGGCAACGGATCGCAACCCTCAGTGTCCCGCC
>NW_007726246.1:459945-480753 GCF_000696425.1 Galeopterus variegatus
AACCCGGGAGCTCCAACTGCCAGGGAGCGGCGGGTCTGTATGTGGGATCCGAACCCTCGGCGGGAGCGCTGCCGCGCTTCCCAAGCGGCGCACTGTAGCAGTGCGCCACCGGGCCGGCCCTAAGAATTGCTTTTAAATTTTAATTTTGTGTGCTTCCTGAGACATATCTATAAAACAGGGTATATTCAAAGAAGTCTAGTTTTTATTTCTTTTACTTTCATCTTATTTCTTTGCTAACGTAGTAGATAATCATTTAAATAATTTTGTGCTTTATCCTTCTACTGTTTGTTTTACTACTGTAAGCAGATTACACACACACACATAATTTTTTTGAGAAATACAATGTACTATAATTTCTCCACTTGGAGAATATATATATTTACATTTATATTTATATTCATTAAATTCAAATAAATAAATAAATAAATCCAAATGAATATAAATATATAATTAAATTTTTTAAAAAAATTTATTTTATTTATTGAATCAAAATTGATTATACATATTTTGGGGGTTCAACACTGAGATGTGTTCATCAAATCAATATTACTAGCATATATATGGTTATAAATCGTAATTATTCTTTATGCCCCTTGTCCAATCTCTCCCCATCCCCCTCTCCCTCCCCCCTCCGCTAATTACCTTAGCTTTCTTCTCTCCTTCTGAAAGAATAATGGTCACTCTGTTGATTTGTTGCCTAGATGATCTGTCCAATGCTGAGAGGTGTGATCAGGTCCCCCAATATTATCATAAAGCAGATGCTGCTTCTGTCACTCTGAAATGCGCTTCATGGAGAGAGAAATCCTCTTCTTTTCTTTGGTCTCTGCTGGTGACTCTCCTTGTGTCAATGCACTCCAGTGGCTGGCTGACCATCTGCATGGTGGTTGTGATGTCTAGCCACTTTCGTGTCAGCCATGTTATTGTGGTGACTGTCGTGGGCCACCTACAAGGAGATGATGTTTTTGGCATGCTCCTTGGCACTGGGTTGGGTGTGCCTGGTTGTGGGACGGGTGTCTGATTCCTGGCTCCATACCTCAGGTCTCTGGGTGGGCCCCAAGGTGCTGGTGGTGTGCTTGGGCTGGAACTAATTTTTTGTCCTTTGCTTACTTCGAAAATGGGGGAACTTCCTGTGGGAACCAGAACTTGAGCTGTGCTGTTGAGGTAAATTGCTGCTTTGTTGCTGTTTCCCTAGAGAAGGCTTTTTATGTAGCTCGGGGTTTAATGGTTGACCTTATAGGTACATCCGACTCTCCAGAGACCTGTTGGATCTAGGCTGTGTAGAAACTCTGGTCTGGGCCTGAGTTTTTACATCAAACTGCACCCCATGCAATTCTGCATTCCTGGCCAGTCTCCTCTAAATGGTCCTGCACTGATTGGGGGGTGGATCAGCTGTCCTTGCTGTGTCCCAGTGTTCTCCCAGTGGGCCTGTCTCCCCCACTGCCCATGCTCCAAACACTTCCCATGGGACAGGCCCTTGTGATGACTCACCTGCCTCTGAATGGCTCCCTTTTTTCAGTTGTTCTGGCTCCTTGCTCCTTCGTGGGTCCATGGGAACACTAGTAGTAGTCTTGCTGTCCTGGGGGCAGCCAAGGCCCTCTTCTCCCCTGCTGCCTCCAAGCAACTCCATCTGAAGGGCACAGCTGCGGCTTCTGCTGGCTCCTGCTCCATATGCTCAGCAGCTCCAGCCTGGAAGCAGCTGTGGCATGAAATGCTCAGAGAAGTTTTTTCTTTCTCTCATTGTGGTCTCTCCTGCCTTCATGTGCTCTGTGGTTCTCTCCTCCTCTTCCCCTGAGCTCCAGTGGCACCAGCTTGGCTGATGTCACATTTTTATCATTGTAAATTGGTTGCTTTGTGAGAGAGAGTGCCACTGGCAACTGTCTATTCTGCCATCTTGACCAGAACACCTATAATTTAAATTTAACAATATATCCCTAAAATCAATCAATGGAAATAGGAGTGTATAAGGATATTCCTCATTACTTTGGATAATACTTCATTGGATGGTTGTACGATAGCTTATTAAAGGAGAATAATGGTTTTTTATATGATTTTATTTGTGAATCATGTGATTGATACCTAGGTTTTCAAATTTAAAAACTTTTTAGTTTTCCATAATTCTCTTT
This sequence comes from Galeopterus variegatus, assembly GCF_000696425.1. Classification (NCBI taxonomy): domain Eukaryota; kingdom Metazoa; phylum Chordata; class Mammalia; order Dermoptera; family Cynocephalidae; genus Galeopterus; species Galeopterus variegatus. The sequence goes on from NW_007726246.1 coordinate 462,069, forward strand.
GTTTAATTGTCTCTGTCAGAGCTACAGATTTACTTTGGATTCTGTAGATTGAAACATCTTTTTTCTCTCACTTTTTATATCTCTTCCATGGCTCTTTGCACCTGTGCTGCTGTGACCTGGCCGCACTTTCACCTTGAGGCTTTCCACTTATGTCCATGAGTCAACAGAAGTGGCCTCACGCTACCGTTCTGTTAAGCTTGTGCAATATGTATGCCTCTGCCCCCCAAATCACATAGCTCATGGAGCTTCTGTGCCCTCTGCCTGTCTTAGGCTTTTTTCCCATTACTCCCATATATATTGAAAACTTCTTTTGGAAGTTTATTTTAAAGGTTTTTAAAATTTTTTTAAATCTGATTTGAAAATATTATCATAGTTGGTTTCTTTTTTCATTAGACTTTTGGCACTTTTTTCCCTATTAGGAAGAATTTGATCAAGAAAATCCCAAATTTATTTCTCTCTATTTTCACTAGCTAGTTGTTCTTGAATTTCCAAAAATGTGTTTGGTCATAAAATCCAAAAAGTCTCTTAATGTAATGCATCCATGGGTACTAAGATCAACTCCAATGTCCCGGTTTCTAGGACAATTGTATGCTATTCATCAATACAATATTGACAATCTCTGGGAAGTGAAGCCCTAAGCAAGATTTTGAACCCAATAGGATCTTAGTGATCTCTTTAATTAATAAAATAAAATTAAATTAAAAACTTAGTTCCTCAGTCACACTAAACAAGTTTCAAATACTCAACAGTCACATGTGATTAGTGGCTACCATATTGGAGAGTGCATATTACAGAACATTTCCATCATCACAGAAGGTTCTATTGGATAGAACTGGTTTAGAAAGCCATAAATGTCTCTGAAAGAGGCAACACAACTCCTTGATTTTCATGATGCTCCTGATGAAACTTAATGATGATGATGATGAGAGTTTCAATAATAATAAAAATTAGTACTTTTTGTTTTTTATAATACACCAGGCACTGCATTAATCCCCTTTCATAAACATCTCATTTTCTCCTCTCCTCAGCACTGTGACATAGGTGTTATTTATTCCTCTCTTACAATCAAGGAAACTAAGGATTTGTGGATGTCCAAGATCACATAATTAGTATATACTGGAGCTGAGGGATGGGATTTAAGGCAAGTCTATCTGACTCCAAAGCCCATGTTTTAAATCACTCTACCATACATTCTCCCTTATTAGACATTGAGATGACATAAATTATGAATGATGCAGTTATGGATTCATGACATAAATCCTCTCCAGACTGTGACCATTTTCAGCAAAAACAGCCTGAAATCAGGTAACTAAAAAGTTGTTTTAGGGGCCAGCCCCGTGGTGCACTCAAGAGAGTGTGGTGCTGGGAGCCCAGCAACGCTCCCGCCGCGGGTTCAGATCCTATATAGGAATGGCCGGTACTCTCCAGACTGTGACCATTTTCAGCAAAAACAGCCTGAAATCAGGTAACTAAAAAGTTGTTTTAGGGGCCAGCCCCGTGGCGCACTCAAGAGAGTGTGGTGCTGGGAGCCCAGCAACGCTCCCGCCGCGGGTTCAGATCCTATATAGGAATGGCCAGTACTCTCACTGGCTGAGTGCGGTGTGGGCGACACCAAGCCAAGGGTTGCGATCCCCTTACCGGTCACGAAAAAGACAAAAAAAAAAAGTTGTTTTTGAACATAAAGGAATATCTTAAAGTCATACTGATGTAAATGAAGGATGCAGTTTCCTTTTTGAAAAGAGTCTAAACTGGTGTTGAAACAAACCTGGCCTGAGCCACCGCTCATTTGCCACGTTAACATTAGACTCTATAGCACAGTGATTAATGACTTGTGCTCTGCTGTCAGGCAGGGCTGCCTTTGCCATACTCAAACTTTGTGATCTTGAGCAAATTCTTCACCAGTCTAATGCATTATCTGTTAAGTGGAAATGAAAGTGATATTTATCACATTGGGCAGTTGTGGGGATTAAAATGAGATAATGTCAACAAAATGCTTAGCATCATATATGGCTTATGGTAATTTCTCCTTAAATGATACTTTTTTGTTATTATTATTGATTAATACATTGCTTCTTTACAATTGAGATGGGATTCCAATTAGCTGGGCAGGGACAGGAGGAGTCTGTGGCCAGGGTGAGGCTAACTGGCCTTATACTAGTTGGGGGCCCATATTTAGGCCTTCATTGGTCCCAGACAGGTCCCCCACTATAGTTAAATAAGATGCCATGTGGCTTACAGTCTATCCCAAAGAAAGCAGTACCAAAAAGGATCACAAAAGACAGGGGTTTTGCATAAACTGAGCTAATGACTAGACCAAAAGTTCTCAGCCATCGCAGCACGTTAGAACCACTTGAAGAACTTTTGAAAAATAATCTCCAGACTAATTAAATCAGAATCTCTGTGTATGGGGCCCAACATCAGTATTTTTTCAAAAGGATCACCAGATGATTTTAGTGTGCAGTTAGGACTGAGAGTGACTTACCCTGATAGTGTTTAAGGTCACTTCCAACTCTCAGAATCTCCAACAGAGGCCTTCAGGCACAAACCACTTCAACCTCTGGTCCCCTACCAGCAAATGCATCTTCATGGGCAACTCTCTCCCTTTTCTGAAGATGAGGCAACTTTTTCCTTGTAAAGCTGAAGGTTTCTACCCACACTTGTGTCTTGCCTTATTGAGGATCAAGTTCTATTATCTCTCTTCCCGTATCTTCATTCTTCCTCCTTTCTAGGCTACTTCTCCCAGCAAACAAACATATTCAAGCTATTCTCGTCTTGAAACACACACACACACACACACACACACTCTTGAAACACACACACACACACACACAGCAAACCAAACATGCTGTCTTGTGAATCCGTGTGAAGTATTGATACATGCTACACTTCATAGTCCTTAAGTTCACAGTCCAGCCTCAAGAGAAGCTCTCTTCACCTGCTGTCTTCACAGCCCACTTCTTACTTAGTCTCCAACACACTGCAGTCTGGCACTGCTCCCATATCCCTGAAGCTGCTCTCAGCAATGTCATTAGAACCTCCACTTTATAGTCCTCACCTAACAAGACACAGCTGCCTCCACTCTCACTTTTTTTTTTATGGTTAAATTCCCATATCATAAAATTGCTATTTAAACATTTAAAAATATGCAATTCAGTGGCATAAATACATTCACAGTGTTGTGTGACCATTACCACTACCTAGCTTCCAAACTTTTTCATCACCACAAATGGAAACCCTGTACCTACTAAGCGTCACTCCCCACTCTCATTCCCTAACAGCTCCCGGCAACCACTGATCTCTAGGGATTTGCCCGTTCTGTTCATGTCTGTGATACTCTGTATGGTCTTTTGTGTCTGGCTTCTTTCACTCAACATCCTCTTTTCAAGGTTCATCTGCGCTGTAGCATGTATCAGTATTTCATCATTTTGATGGCTGAATAATATTCCATTGTATTAATATACATTTTGTTTATCCATTTATATATTGATGAACATTTGGGTTGTTTCCACCTTTTGGCTATTGTGAATAGAGCTGCTATAAACATTCATGTACAAGTTTTTGTTTGAACACCTGTTTTCAGTTATTTTGACTATACGCCTAAGAGTGAAATTGCTGGGTCATATGGTAGCTTGATGACTGTTCTGCTACCAGACAACAGAAGTCCATCACTTAGAGAGCACAAAACCGCCAAGACCAGGGTAGGAGGAAAAGGCTTTATGCAAGAAAGGAGAACATTGGGGATTACTCCCAAAGCAGTGTTTCCCTGAACAAGGGGAAGGGCTTGTCCTATAAGCCAAAGTTCCCACCTAACTTCCCATCCAAGTTCTCACTAAGGTCCTCTCATGTAAATTAAAGGTACAAGCTTGTTTAATTTGGATTGGTTGACTGTGGGACCTAGTTCACTGGTCAGTTCTGGAGCCAAATTTGCATTTGGGTCCAGGAAAGAATGTAATCTTTAGGCAACAGCGGGACCTCAGGAAGTTGTCACACAGGCTAAACCTCGAGCTCTTGGCTAGTACATGTTACAGTCTAAAGGTGGCACATTGAGACTTCCCCATCATGGCTGACCCATGACATAAAACAAGGACAGGTAGGCATGGAAGTCCTGGCTCTTCCTTGGTCAGATTTTAGCATTAAAACAAGGCATCTCTGGGGCCTGTCCTTAGGTTTCAGCTGGTATATATGAGGACATTTTAGTATTTCATGGTTCATGACTTTCTGCCACCTTCTGCAACAACAGAAGCTCAGGACAAAGTGTTATGACAGGTTCACTTCCCGTTTGAAACTTTTTAGCGGCAGTGAGTGCCTGGTCGTTTAGGAGACCCTGGACCCACATTACATTTCTGCTTCTGATGTTCCCTCCCAGTTTATTCTGCACACTTTCTAATCAAACCTGATCATGTTACTTGAAAACCTTCATGACTCTGTGGCCTATGGAATAAAGAGTACATTCTTAATACATTCTTAAGCATGGCATAAGATGACTTTTGTGATTTGTCCACAGATTCCTCATCACACGTCATCTTCTGCTGCTACTCTCATATGTTATGTTCCAGCAATAATGGTGGTGCATAATGGTGGTGCCTTAAACAGGCCAAATTGTATCATATTTCCATGTCTTGGCATGCAATATTCCCTCTGCCTGGAACAGCAACTCTCTTCACTTCTCTTTGTTCTAATTCATTCTTCAAGTTTCATCTCAAAAGCTGCCTCTTCTATGAAGCCTTCCCAGACTTCATCATAGAGCCTTAATTCCCCTCTTCTATTGCCTTTGTACACTGCACGTACCTACAGTATAGAGATTAACTTACTGTAATTAAATGATTTAAATATATGTTCTCTCATGAGACTGTGAGATCCTTGAGGACAGGGACTATGTAGGCCCAGGGCCAGATGTACAGCATGCTGTCAAATGAGTGGCTACTCAATACATGATTATGGAATGTTGACTGAACTATAATATTGATCCTTCCATTAGTACAAATGGTTCAATAGCTGTGCTGAATTACGAAAAAACCTTGAGGAAAATTAATTGATGGTTATATGCAAATCCTTCATCATCAGAAAATATCACGTTGCCTGTCATCATGAGAACAACCCCTAAAAGTCAATATAAATGGAACATAAAGCTTCATTAGCCTTCCACCTTTTGTAAGCAAGCCCTAGGTATTAAATCACCTCTCCAGGGATAGAGTTTTTTTCCTTTAGTATTAGTGATTGTCTCTCTATTTAGAAAAAGTTGGTCAAAACTTTTATGCTGTATATCTCTCAAGAACTTTTTTATTAAGCTTCTCCAAGTTATCCCCCAAACAAGGGCATTTGATAACTGCAAATAGCTATTTTAAAATTCCACATCCACACTTTTTTTATAGTATCAGATTTCTTAAGGAAATATATGATGAATTTCCTTTATTTATTTGAGAACTATATTTGGCTTAACCTCAAAGCATAATGCCTTTATTTTATAAGCAAGAGTTACTGCATCTTTCTTGACTTTAATATAATTGTTTCTTGTTTGTGGGCTGCCCTTCTTGATAATGCTAATGGCGAATGGATAAAGTTACTTGGGAAAGAGATTTCATGCTATTCTGAGGAAATGTCAGAGTTGAAAAATCAGCCAGAAGTTTTCTTGACTTTAATATAATTGTTTCTTGTTTGTGGGCTGCCCTTCTTGATAATGCTAATGGAGAATGGATAAAGTTACTTGGGAAAGAGATTTCATGCTATTCTGAGGAAATGTCAGAGTTGAAAAATCAGCCAGAAGTAAAGACAATAATGCCCTAAGCCTAAAAATCTGGTCATTCTATCACACTGTTAGTGCCTGTACTTACTGGTCCTTCAAGACTCTGAATTGGGGTTGAGAAAACTAAGCCGCCTTCTTAGCTCTCAAGGGTGGTGTGAGGATTAAGGAGATAAGAGAAGAGCTCACCAGTAAACAGATTGGAGTTTCTCTCCTTTAATGGCTAATGCAGAACATTTTGGTGAAACAAACATGTTTCTTATCAGACAGCTGAAACTTTGTCCTCTAATGCAGCTTGGATGCCATGCAGAAGCAGTAGGTCTCCCCAAGCAGAGTTTCACACTTGTTTTCATCACACTGGTGAAGAAAAAAGAACTGTTGTGTTTTTTCTACTAAATTAATCTACCTGTGGGGACCCATTTGGAGAGAGAAAAAATGAAAAACATGAAGGAAGAGAGAGAAGACAAAAGAGTAAAGAAATTCCATGGAGGGAAGAAACAAGAAATGGAAAGAGAAAAAGGGGGACAAATATTCCAACAAAAGCCATCTGGCAAGAGCAGAGAGAGAGAGAGAGAGAGATGGGGTGGGGGTGGGATGGGAACAGAAAGGAAGAAGAAAAAGAGAGAGACAATAGAATACACTTGGCGGATTCTCTAGTAGCTTCCACGTGCTCAGAATAAGTGGAGATCAATGAAGCTTCTCCCTAAAGTTCTCTCATGTTATTTTGCCTTGAACATGTGGTAAAATGTCAACATTTCTGCTAGGAAATTTAATACTTAAGACAGTATATATTGTGGCGCCTTGAACATGTGGTAAAATGTCAACATTTCTGCTAGGAAATTTAATACTTAAGACAGTATTAAATTCACTGATTCATAATGATTTCAAAGATTTAGAATAGGAGCAATTTTAAAGTGCTGACTATACTCATATTAGACCATAACACCTTCCCGTGAGCAGAACAAATAGAAAGGCAAATCTCATTTTTATTTCCAGAGCACGATGCCATTTTCAGAATGGATGGAAGAAGTCCATGCCTTTTTCTTTTCCTGTCACTGATGTGAACGTGCGGTCGGAACCTCCTGAAGAGGCGAGCTTCACAGACCGAGGCTGACCAGGACCCCAGATATCCAGCATTTGTTAAATGCCTTGTCAGCATCAGTTCCCCTCTTCTCTCGTCCCAGCAGCCCCAGTTTCCTTCTGGGGATCCACACAATCTCGGAGAAGCTGACCTCAGTGCCTCCTGTTTGGGGGTGAAACAGATGACCCAGGCAATCGTCACAGCTCATCTTGACTACAGTGATAGAATCAAGGGCAGGCACGTGAACTGAGCAAACCACGCAGTGACTATGGGTTTTTTTCTGGGAAGGCTGGACCAAAGTTGCTCTCTCTGACACAAAAAGGAAAGCATATGACTTCAGAAGCTGTGAGCAGCTATCTTGGGACTAGGAATGGAGCCAGCTTTAAGACAGCACTGACAGGGAGACGTAGGAAGAACCCAGGTCTTCTGAATATCCTTGAGGCATTGGATCAAGCCTCAGCTAAAACACCCTTACCTCTGGATTTTTCCATTATGTGAGCTGATAAATTTTCTTTACTGTATTATTTACTTTCCATCTGGATGTGGCTTAAATGTTTTCCTTCCAGTAAGGGAAATGTGCTTTCTGTCGTAAGAAATGATGACCATTCCTTCTGACAAGGTCATGGGACAAGCAGCAGCAGAATTTTACGTTGGGAAGGCACTTTTAAATGTAGCAGAAAAGAGAGGATCTTCAGATGTTGGGCTAGGGTTTTCAGTGTTCTTCCAAGAATCCCTCTTGCCGTAGAATGTTAAGCCCTTTTTATGATTAAAATTCTAGCTATTTCAACTTGCTTCTGATATATTTATCATCTATAATATATAAAATAAATTGATGAATAAAAGTTCACTAAGTAAAAAAAAAAATTTTTACTAACTAAAAAAATAGCCTAACATGAATAGTAGAGAAGTTCATTTGAACTAGGGTAAATTTTCCATGTTCAGAAGCTCAGAAAAGGCATAAAATTTATTTCTATTCCACAAATATTCCTGGAGCCTAGCTTCTGCCAGGAATGCTGTTAGATCCTACAGATACAACAGAAGCAGGTAAGACATAGTCCTTACCTTCAAGAAGTTTATAATCCAGATGGCAAGAACTGGACGAGGGCTTAAATTAGATTAGTAAGAATAGCTAGTGTTAGCTGCCATTATGATGGAGTAAAACAAATATCATAATAAAAGTATAATGTGGTCTAGGGTTTGAATGAAGGAGAAAGACCACATAATTGGGGGAGGGTGGGAAGGGACAATGAAAGGTTTCATGGAGCTGTTGACATTTGATCTGGGCCATGAAGAATTTCTGCTTCAGTAAATCCCTGCCCCTGGTTGCTCCTTCTCATAGCAGCACCCTGTCCTTGTCTTTCTCAGCAGTCATTCAGTGAGTATTTACATATTTATTGGCATGTTAATGTATTTCATGGTCTATCTCACTAGGCTGAAGAATCCATGGGGTGTGATCCGTGGTCCACTATGATTTGTTTCCCATTGTATTCCCAGCATGTATCTCAGTGTCTGGCACATAGTATGTGGTCAATAAAAATCTGTTGAGTAAATAAATGAATGGTCAGATGAGTGATGGACAGTAATAGATACCACTACTGAATGCCTATTAGGTAACACACTGAGGTAAGCATGTAGATCATCAAATTTAATACATTCAACGACAACATCATTTTTATAAAGAAGTAGAGCCCTAGAAAAAACAAACAACTTGTCCAATGTCATATAACAAGTACATGGCTAAAGCCATACCCAGGTAGGTTTACCTCCCAAGTTTGTGCAGTTCATTGCTGCCCAGTATTTGCTCCTGTTTATTTGGTACTTACTATGTCATTTGACACGCTTTATCTCATATATTTTTAGCAACAACCCTGTGAATTAGGTATTATTAAGTTCATTTATTAGATGAGAAAATAGATTAGAGATGTTTGTTTATTACCTCAACAAACATGTATCTGTCTTCCCAATGCCAGGCACTGTGCTACCCATGGAGATAAAATGGTGAGTCGAGTAGACATTATCCGTGCCCATGTGGATCGAGTAGTTCGTGGTCTACTGGGGGAGGCAGATGGCAATCAAATGTGTCATGATAGGCTGTGGGAAGTGCTGTGAGGGAAAGTCAGAGGGTGTCAAATGGGGTGTCATAACAGGGACCAAGCATGGCTTCCCAAATGGGCCCATTTGACTCCAAAGCCATCAACTTTTTTTTTCTCTATAACACTTAAAAAAATTATAACATGGTGGAGAAGACTTGCCAAGGCAAAGAGGAAGGCTAAGCATGGCCCCCAAAGTGCATCTCTCTGGTACGAGCAGAAAATTAGGGAGACGTGTGTGAAAGAGGAACATGAGCAGCAGAGGCTAGAAAAACAGTGGAGTGGTGAACATCAAGTGAGAGACAGTCCTTGGTTCAGGAGACACCAGGGAGCCACTCAAAAGGATTCAAATAATTTTCCATCATACTTGCATTTTAGGAAGAGTAATTTACAAAGCAGAAATTGCTAATATTCATAGATTGAGAGGGAGAGAGAGAGACTTATTAGCTAGTTTAGTGTGGCACACATAGCACGAAGTTTGAATTTATTTTATGTGTGTTTTTAGTTGGTGTACTAGTTAGGGGACAGGGTTAGCTGACAACACAGGGACTTCAACAAGATAGAAGCTTATTTCTCTCACATAAAAGTTGAGCTGGGATGGCAGCTCTGTTCCAACAAGCCATTAAGGGCTCTTTCTGTTTTGATGTGAGGAGGGAATGAGGAATGGCCAAGCTCTGGTCGAAGCCTTTTAAGGACACACCAGCAGGCTGCCCACAGGATTTTGCTCACCTCCCCTCGGCTAGAGCTTAGTCTTTGGCTATGGCCAGCAGTTAAGAAGGCTTGGAAACGTCTATATTTTTGTTGGCTGTGTGCTTGAGGGCAAAAGTCTATGACTACGGGGCAAAAGGGTGCGACTATGAGGGCATGGCCGGTGGTCTCTGCTACACTCAGTGTGCTCTTCTGAGAAGGAGTGATTTTCATGGTCCGTTTATACCCATTAGAAAAAAAATCTGAATTTTAAAATAATGTTGATGGTTACTATTCAGTCAAGTGTTTAAAATGTTTTTCACAGCAACACACTGTACCCCACAAATACATACAATGAATTTTTTTGTTTGTTTTTTGGTGGCTGGTGGGTGTAGAGATTTGAACGCTTGACCTTGGTGTTATAACATCATGCTCTAGCCAACTTATGTTTTTCACAGCAACACACTGTACCCCACAAATACATACAATGAATTTTTTTGTTTGTTTGTTTTTTGGTGGCTGGTGGGTGTAGAGATTTGAACGCTTGACCTTGGTGTTATAACATCATGCTCTAGCCAACTTAGCTGACTGGCAAACCCAATGTACAATTAAATGTTAAAACTAAAAAAATTGTTTTTCCAATACTATAGAAAGCTAAACAAATTTGACTGCTTTGAACCTATTCATAACCAAAAAAATCGAAATCCATTTTAATCCCATAGGTAACTATTTAGAAGAACTATATTTAAAAATAAATGATCTAAAAAGTGATAAACTGAGTCACACATGATCCACCTTTATGTCCCTAAGACTACGAGAGACACTTTTTGACCCTTTAATATTTATGCTGATATTATTGATATTAATATTTTAAATTAATATTTCAAATATTTTTATTTCTTCCTTAGTTTCCCATTTAAAAATGACAACCTGTCTTCAACTCGAAGATTTAAAATTATTTTTACCAAACTTAAAGAACCAGCAATTGAGAGAAAAATGCCTTTCATTGTGTATGAGGTATCCCCATCACGGCAGGTCCTCCTATGAGTGTCATTTCTGTCCTCAGTGCATGATGGAATGACGGATGTGAGTTGCCTCCATTATTCCGTCATACACCGAGGACAGAAATGACACCCATAGGAGGATGAAGAATGGACTGATACTCTTCCTACGTCATAGCATACTCTTCCTACATCATAGTTGACAGTAATCCATACTACTCACCCCACAGATTAAAGCACTTTTGCTGGCCTGGGCAGCCCTTAATTTTAGTTCATTTTCCTGCACCTATTTATGTGATAGCTCGTTAATTGCCTTAGAGCAGAGAAAGTGTTTCCTTTAAGAAGGTTAAACAAAGAGTTTATTGACATAAGTGAATTGGTTGAAGAAAACATTATTAAGTAAAAGGCACTTATTTAAACACCAAATTAATCATTTAAAGGCAAATTAGAGGTCATATCTCTTCCTAAATAAATAATGTTAACCAGTAATGAGATATCCATTTTAGATTATCCGTACATTTTCAGGTTCGGGCTGCTGGCTGAACTGTGCCTTAGTTTTCCAAGTTGATATAATTACATCAATGTTTTAAAGTTTCAATTATATTCTATCTATCATATGATGCCATTTTTCACTACACAATTTAAAAAAATTTAAAGCTTCTCTTTCATGCCAGCTGAAGACTCCCCTGCAGAGGTGATGGATTGACCTCCAGCACCGCCTCCAGTTACTGAACTTATCACACAGCCTGGTGCATGCACAAGTGCTCTTGCATTGCTCTTGTTGATCTGGCTGGGCCGCAGGTGACTTTCCAGTGTATTAGCTGGGTACGTGTGCATGCACCACACCTGCACCTCTTTTAGAACTCCTCTAGGTAAGCATTGGAGACTAAAGAGAAAGGCACAGTGATTTTGTTGTGGGGAAGATAGTAGTGTCACAGCTGCCTGCCCACATCCAGCACCACACCTCTTCCACGCAGCCACATCGTCAATGCCCGATATCCTGCTCCACTGCTGGGCTCACATTAGCCTGCCTCCAGACCACGATGACCTTGAGTGTTGACAAGGACCGTAGATTCACACTCCAGACTCATAGTAGTGTCACAGCTGCCTGCCCACATCCAGCACCACACCTCTTCCACGCAGCCACATCGGCAATGCCCGATATCCTGCTCCACTGCTGGGCTCACATTAGCCTGCCTCCAGACCACGATGACCTTGAGTGTTGACAAGGACCGCAGATTCACACTCCAGACTTTTCCATAGTGAAACCGACACTGATGCCAGCAGCTTTGTTGTACACAGCACTGAAGTTTTGTTTGTCCCTGACAGGAGTCAGGAAGGTTAAGGTTAGTTAATCAAATCTGAACTTAGCCCACCTCTGAAGATATGACCATCAAATGGTCCAGCAGATTCCACTTTTTCTCAACATATTTTATCGTGAACTGGTGGAGGGGATGGAAGAAAAAGACTCCTAGTGGACAAGAATTTGAATTGATGAATATCTTTTTGAGTGCCTGTTCCTGTCTGATTTTTTAACCCTGTTTAAATCAATTATTCTTGCTGTTATAATAATTGTTTTGATTTTGCATGTTTTATCAATGAATACTGCTCATCTCAACTCATCGCTGCCCTTGTTTGGCAACCTATGATTTTTGAAGCCATGGGTCCAAATTGAGGCTTTTTCGCCCTGAGATAACTGTGGTAATATCATCCAACAAGTTAAGACTAAATGTTGCCACCACATACTAATCAAAATTATGGTCTATTCCCAATCACGTTACTTCTTTCTTTTTATAAACAATGATGAGAGAATCTTCTTATGACAAATTCTACATCAGAAAAGACGTATCTCTGTGATGTGGGTGGGCAACACAATTTAAGATCCTATGGGCTTATGGCCAACCCATTATTTTAAAGATATGAAATAGTAAAGGGAAAAGCTGGCTCAAGCAATCCTGATACTGCTCATTAACTAGGAGACAGAAAGGAATAAAATAGGAATTTCCTGATTATTTTAGGTCCTCTCCCCTAATTCCCCACTCCACACCCCTCCCACCATCAGACATTTAGATTGAGAAAGAAAGGCACTTTGTGTTTAAGGTTAATCAAGTTTCAGTACAATTTTTTTTTTACGAACTAGAATCACACTAATCTTTTTTTTCTTGCTCTAATGTGTGGCTGTTGAAATCCTCAGCTGTGATAAATTAAGCTACTTATTAATCTAATTATCGTACATTCATCCTAGAAACTTTCATGTGACTTGAAAAGGCTATTCAACCTTTTCCCTCCCCTCCTAGAAAGGGCTCAACCTTGCACCAATTAAGATCATTCTGAAGTAAGGCTTTAAAAAAGCTTTCTCTAATCACCCAATGGAACATGGACCAGTGGAAACCAAACTCAGAGCTCTGGGAAAAAGTTTAGCATTCCTTTCTGTCTGCCAACTTTTATGGTTTCATTGCACCGGGGAGGAAGACTTCATTTTCCTATTTAGTTGTTCTTTTGCTGACCTCCAAATAAAGTCCATGTAATTACTGAGCAAATAAAGTTGCAGCATGTGTTTTAAAAATCAATTGCCATTCTTGGACTATAGAAATGTAACAATGAACAGATTTGCCAGAAAATGTTCAGCGCCAACCATATGAACTAAACCCCGTACTGTATCTGTATAATGGAGTAGTTTTGACCCGTAAAGCACATATTTACTATGCAGATTTTTAAAAGGCCTTCTTTTATGACTTATCTATTGATATTAAAATGTCCCCATCCTAATATAGGTTCAATTTGGGATTAGAAATATGTTGCAAATGTATCATATCTTAAACATCCATTCATTTTCAAATGCCTTACTTTTTTTTCTTTAAATGATGGCATAAATGGAGCTATTTTACATTCAGATTAAACTAGCCGTTAATTTGAATGCAAAGCAGCTCAGTCAGTGTACAGGATGCAATTTCAATGACAGGTTTACCCCAAGATGGAAAGCAGGAGAGAGTCAACATGGGGAAGTCCATGCAGTTTGTCCCCTGCTCTTGGTGCCTGGCAAACTTGCTCACTGTGAGTAGTTTTTGAAGTGAAGATTAAAAGAGTGGAATTATAAAGTATAATTACATTTTATTGAAACTCTAGAAATCAGAAAAAATTCAGCAGGAAACTTTTAGTGAAACATGATGTGTTGTCATTATCATTAAAAGATAAAAGTTCCATACTGTTTTTATCTGTTTATTTGGAAGAAATCCAGCCTTTACAGTTATGCAGGAAACAAAAAACGGGAATGCAGGAGTAATTATTAAAACTGTGTGATTTGTTATCTCAGCTACTGTCTTTCCAAATGGTAATGCGATATCAGCAGCTGCAGACGGTCGCTGATTTCCTCTATTAGTAAACAAGTGCTTTGGAGACCTGTGTGAGGCACTTTAAGCTCGCTACTCCCCGAAGTGCTGTCAGGCTTAACTACTAATCCATGGTATTTCAGAGCACTGGAAATTCATCTTTATAAAACCTGAACAAAAAAGGGTAAAAAGCCTGGAGGGCATGAGCTCCCTCTGGTGAGACAAATGACATGTTCATTTATTAATGAAACAATAACCCTGGAAAGAGGATCAAAGCACATTCCATCCTCACTTTACAATCCCCAATTTTCTCAGGCCAAACCATTTAATTGAGCCATGACAATGGAATACTTAATTGTTGTCTTAAAGTTTTGAAGAAGTGACTTCTTCAGCATCAATGTGCATTTCAGGATTATTATCCAAATATAGTGCAGCCAGATTGAAGGTGGTGGAATTTGATTCATCCTACATTGGGGGGATCTTTAGCTGGCAGAAAAGGTGTTTTCCTGAACATGCTTGCAGTGTCCACTACCAATGCCTCTTGCCTGATCACTGTCCTGGATGGGTCGTTTCCCCATGATGGGTGTCTTCCTTTTGATGAAATAAACGGCCTTATTTGTGGGTTATTTGGTAACACTCAGTTTGTCTTTGACATGCTCCTTGTATCTGGGACATACTAGAAATAAAGAACAGGGAGGAGCCACTCCAAGAACCCAGAAGTTTAAAGAGTTTGGTCCTGTCCAGCATGCAGCCCCATGTTAAGGCTTGATGGGCCCATAGCACCTGCAATGAAAATGGCAAAATCAACTACTGTCCCTGTGGGCTATTTGCTAATTGTGTTTGAGAGTGATTCCATCACTCCAAGAACCCAGAAGTTTAAAGAGTTTGGTCCTGTCCAGCATGCAGCCCCATGTTAAGGTTTGATGGGCCCATAGCACCTGCAATGAAAATGGCAAAATCAACTACTGTCCCTGTGGGCTATTTGCTAATTGTGTTTGAGAGTGATTCCATCCACCAACAGACATACAAATAAAATAAAAAAATTAAAAGGCCTGTGTTTGATTTCTACATATTAACCCTGAATTGCATCCAGCATCCTAGTTTAATATTTTTTGTCTGTACTTGTAAAATAACTTTTCTGGAGTTTACTTGACTATGCTATCTTTCAAATTAAACCAAACTTTCAGGAGAGTCTTAAGACATAGAAATGGTTAGGGGCTGGGGGGGAGGAGGGATTGATTAGGAAATGCTTGTCGATTTAGTGGGCAAAGGAGGCTGTGAAGATTTTGTACGTAATTTCTAGGACTCACCTGTATTGCACTCAAACATTCTAGGCCAGCTTAACTCTAGGCCCAATTTTCTATCACGTGGTGTCATTTAGAGTTTATAAATGGACTTTCTTTTACTTTGCACCTGTTCATATTTATTCGTTAGGAGATCCATTATGCCAATAAAAACCTATAGTCAGAAATTAATGCTGCGAGCAATAAAAACACTCATGTTTCTAAGTTCTGGAATATCATCTATCTTATTAAGCCTTATTGTGAGATGGAGAGTGTATTTTGAGATGATTTTTATTATCTATACCTAGGATCTTTCTCACCTGCTTTTTCTTTTTGCCCTTTATTAGTAAATATTACACCTGTGAGTATTTTTATATTAAATTTTAGTAAAGTACTTAGGAAAGGGTAAAGAAAGTCTTTATAAAGAAATTTTTATTATAAAGCCATTACTTTGAAAAACTTCCATTTAGTTTGGCCTCAGTAGTTTTCTACAGTGTAATTGTCTGGGCTGCACACAGGGGAGTGACAATGATTCAAAGCATGTAGTACAGCTCTCCAAGAGCCCTTTGGGAGAACATGGAACCTTCTAAATCAACAATCCGAGTGGGGACTGACCAAACAGCCAAAGGGAGTTTCAAATGGAAGGTCTGCACCTGCAGCAGAAACAATTATTTTTCCAACTCCCCTTTGGTTATCTTCCATCCCTAAATACAGAGAATTTATTTTCAAAAATACACACGTAGGAAGGGCTCATGGGTTTGGTAAGTGTTCAAACTGTCATAACATTGATGGCCAAACCATAAGTTTTATACAAGCCAGAGTTGAGACAGAGCAAAGACATTCGTATCTGCTGAAAAGATGTATTTCCACATCTCCATGAACACATTCAATTAATATTTATATCATTCATTCAGCCTGTCAATTAGTCACTCAATGACTGCCAATTGAGGATCTACTGCATATGTATCATAAACGTAGCAACAGATACCAGTGAGGTTGTATGGGAACTGAAAATTATGTGGGGGAGAAAAACAAGAGCAGGATAGGAGATAAAAAGTGGAGAAAGAAACGCATTTCTTCTTCGACATTATTTTGAAAAAGGATGAAGACCCTTTTGATATGTGTCTGTTGAATATATGATGGAAATATTCATGCAACAGTGTCTATCAAGCAGCTGCCACATCCCAGTAACGTGTGGACTACTTACACAAAAAAGGGCACTGTCTCTGCTCCCAGGATCTTCATTCAATAGTCTAGCTGGTTGCACAAGATATGCATACATAAAACAGTTAATGTAAGGTGGGTGGCTATGTTCTAGATTGAAAAGTGTAGATAACAACCACAAGATGGACTGTAAAGTTTGAGTTATTATAGTTTTCATGATGTGGTCAAGAGGATTGTCTGAAATTTGGGGCTTGGTCTTCTCATGTCCCATTCTCTGAGAAATGTGTACTTTGGGAAGGACGGACGACGAGAGGCACACAAAGATGATGAGAGTCACACAAACAGGTGCATTTATCACATGTGGCCTTTCTCATCTCCTACCCTTATGAACTTTGTTCCTTGAACAGAGAAACGAGCTCATTATGAAGAGTTAGTGAAATGCTTGATCATTTTTACTATCTGTCATAGCAGATACATAAACTGATACTCTTGTTATAACAGTGACTAACTCCACCGTTCTTTAAACTTGCAGGATGGGAGATTACTGACATACTTAATAGGAATTTAAATCGCATATGTTTATATGGTTACATGAAGACCTTTAATAAGCACTAAGAACTGAAAAAAACTGTGGTGCTCCTTGCCTCCTTCTCTGCTCAAGTAACTAAAAATGAAAATTATACTAACCCACAAATAAATGTAAGGAGGAGTAAAGATTTTTTTCAGGATGACTACTTAGATTATTTTAGGATTATTAGGATTCCTTAACATATTAATAATAAAACCTAAAATATTTTTTTCTTCTTTCCCTCATGTTTCTGGTGTGCTAGGAATGGCTCATTCTGAACCATTTCTGCACCAGACTTTAAGGTGTGACTATTTTTCTCTTCTACCTTTTACTAGTAAATTAGCTATCAGAATGCCCTGCTATGATTTCAAGTTCTATTTTCTTTTTATTTCCTCAAATTCTGCTGGTAGCAGACAGAATCTCTAATAACATTCTTAACCAGTTTCACTTCAGGGCAATTATTTCTTTTTAGTATTCTAAGCTCTAGTGAAATTCTCACAAATGTAACACGGGGGTAAGGAATATGTATTTTCTCCCTAGGTTCTCCGTCCTTTTCATTTTCACATGTCAAAGGAGCTTATAGGGCAGAATATTTAGAAAATATCCAAATAGTTCTGGGTAAACTGTTCAAAATAAGGCCATGGCTCTTTATTTAAATGACACAAAACAAGATGTGTGCTTACTGACTGCTATTTGTTTCTTGAACTTAATAAAGAAGTAAATGATAGCTCAGTAATTGCTAAAATAATTGGTAGCCGATATTTAACAAAATCAAATGATAAAGCCTAACCCAAACTATTTATGAGTATTTTCTTACTCTTAAGGTTGAGATTTACATTTAATATTACTAAAAATTATGTAATATGTATAAAAATGAAAAAATATATTTAAATAATATTACCTTATTTAATATTAAGTACATTTTAAATACTAGGGACAATTTTAATTGGTAATTTAATACATTTTTTCTACTTAAGATTTATCATTATCTAATATCTAAGATGTGACATAAACTAAATTTTAAAGTTTCTACCATGTTTTAAAGAAAGCAGTAACATAATAAACAGGTACTGCTCACCCCAATGGCCCCTGTACTCTCCACTCCCACTGGACACATGATTTTATTATAAGTTAATTTTGTTGACTATGTCTACATGACAGCATAATGGTATGAATATGTGAAGCAACAGACCAGACACAAAATAATTTATATTCCCTGTTTAAATAATTTCTGATTGCATTACATCATGTGCTCCTATAGGTGCTGCGTTTACATCGGGGGTGAACAGTAGGTAACAATATAACTGTGATGTTCTCAGCTTTGGGGAAACAGTATGGCTCCCACGATCTATTCCTGGGGAATGCAGAGGATAGTCTTTACTACTGTGAGTAGCTTAAATACCAAATGTATTCATCATTTGGAAATTTGTTGCTGTATTTCTAAACTACAACTGGCTTATCTAACATGATGGATACTGGATGTTAATTTTATTTATTCATTCATTTATTTATTTGCACATTTAGGTCTATATTAGTGATGAAAGAGTAAAAGCCCTTAGAATATCCTCAAAAAGAGAATATAGTCAGGAAGAGAAGCAGATGTAGCACATTTGTACCACCAAATGCAGACCTAGCCAGAGATAGGCAGGCCTTGAAGCAGTTTCCCAAAGACCTCTAGAACTAGGGGTGGCCTCCCAGGGGACCAGCCTTAGGACCGTGAAGGGTGGCTCAGGAGCATCCCT
>NW_007726246.1:481170-481973 GCF_000696425.1 Galeopterus variegatus
CAGGCCTTGAAGCAGTTTCCCAAAGACCTCTAGAACTAGGGGTGGCCTCCCAGGGGACCAGCCTTAGGACCGTGAAGGGTGGCTCAGGAGCATCCCTGCCCAATTCAACAACAAGGAAAAAATGAGAGCTTGCACACAAAACAAAAATAACTTTCCCAGGCCAGAGAGAAAACACTTGGCATTCCTGAGGAACAGATGCTTGCTGGTAGAAGTTTATGATAATAAACTAAACTGGGTGAGCATTTCCTAAGAAGAAATATTTAATTATCCTGCTCACCATTATGAGGAATTTCTGCCACTCTTCAGGTTATTATACAGTAAATAACCATTTTTCTAAAGGACAGAGCTGTTTTAATTATATGACAATGAATGCATAATTATTATGTTTGTTAGGAATGAATCACAAGACAACAGACTTGATATTGCTGCTCTGGTTAGTGCATTTTAATTACTTTTTCATTTATTTTGCATATAAAAGCTATTTGCTAATTGTCTTTGCTGTAAATATGCAAAATATAATTAGTCATTCATAATTCTTTATGTGTTATCTAACTGTACATTTGTTTCTGAGGAACATATATTAAAGTGTGAATATTTAACGGGCTTTTTTGTGTGAATTCTTTTTTTTTAAACAAAGTTTTAAGTAAATATTAGGCATGCAACAATTTTAACCCTATTATTAAGGAAACTTTGCTGTGAAAAAAATGAAGACTAAAAAATATGTAGTTATGCAGTGAATGCGAAACTGTGTGAAATTTTTAAAACCTCCCCTGTGAAGACTCTGATGATGACGTAAATTATCT